>NW_015646169.1:110743-118151 GCF_001515625.1 Sinocyclocheilus rhinocerous | reverse complement strand
AATTCTGTCATTAATTACTCACCCTCATGTCCAAAAAAAAAAAAAATAACGACTTTATTCAACAATATGTATCCTCCAACACCCTGTAACGAATTGTTGAATGAAGTCGTTATTTTTTTTGCGCACAAAAAGTATTCTCGTAGCTTCGTAAAATTACGGTTGAACCCCTGATGTCACATGGATTATTTTACAGATCTCCTTGCTACGTTTCTGGACTTGGAAACATTTCAGTTGCGTTGCTGTCTATGCAGGGTCAGACAGCTCTCAGATTCCATCAAAAATATCTTAATTTGTGTCCCGAAGATGAACGAAGGTCTTACGGGTTTGAAATGACATGAGGGTGAGTAACTCGATGAATCCTTGAGAACCGGTAGAGGGCTGGGTTCCATATGTAGAGACCTAAGTGGATCCCATATGTGTAAAGTCCACTGCATAGCCTCAGAGCCCGTGTTTCCCCGGCAGACTTCTGCCAATCACCTCCAATCTTCCATATGCACCTAAACGGTTGTTCATATGTGTGTTTCCGAAACCTCCTTCGGGAAGGATGGGGCTTCCACAACGTTCCTGTTCCAAGTGGTACAGGTACGTTTTCCCAGTGTTATGGTCTTCTTGTTGCGAGCCCCGGCCTACACCAAAAAGGGGCGCAGGAGGCTCGCACAGGACACTGGAAGGGGCAGCATCCATGGCGTCGGTCACGACATGACTCGTAGTGACTGACTGAAAGAGAACGTCTCAGTTACGTATGTAACCCTCGTTCCCTGAAGGAGGGAAAGGAAACGTCATGTCCCATCGCCACGGCTGCTGTACCACCGCTGAGCGGCCGGGTCACCGGCTCGGCTCCTCAGCGAAAACCTGGTATGCGTTGCACCGGCTGCCTTTTTATGCTCACGCTGTGATTAGCGGCAGCTGTGCAGGATGCAATTATCGCATGCCAATGTGCATTGGCTCGTTTAGTTTACACTCGAAGTGGATTGGTCTCTCTAAGCGAGATCCCAATTCGTCGGTCAGGGAACGACGAACGAGGGTTCAGGGAATGAGGGTTACATACGTAACCAAGACGATCTTTGAAAAGAAGTAGCTCAAAAGAAAGATTCATTCACTGAACCAGTTCTCGAGTCATTTTTCTCCCTATATACTGCTGTTGTAAGGTAAAGTGCTTTGTATTTCCAACATTATCCTTTCATGTTCCTAAGATCGGAACCACATGAGGATGAGAAAATTACAGGATTTTCAGTTTTGACAGAACTATTTCTTTAAGGCATGTCTGAATTGATTAATAAAACATACATACTTACATTACATAACAAATTGCCCACATTGTCCACATCTCCCTCTCTTTGGCTCAGTCACACTCATTCTTTTGAGTAGGGTTTAAGACACATGCGTGGCTGCAGTTCAGAAGAATCTGAGCAGCATAACATTTTAATACTGTCTAGGTTAAGATTTATAGTGTGTGCTGACTAAGGAAACTGATGCTCTGTGCATCAGGACTCCTTGGGGCCACGCTATCATGTGACCACTGTCTCATAGGGCTTGAATCTACCGATAAACCTCGTCCATTCTTTGGCAGTGACCAGAGCGCTGCTGCAGTATGGTTCAGTCAGCAGTAATGGTCTCACTCAGGGGCTTTCCAAAGGTTTATGCGTTCCTGGTACACCGATATGATAGTTTCTCCATCTCATAGAGCTCGGCAGTACCTGTAATGACCCTCCGTGGCTCGTTTCGAGCTATCTTTAAGCATAAACTGTTGTAGGGGACTGTTACAGTCAGCACAGGGGAGACATTTGCCTTCAGTGAAGCAGACATTATCAGAAGAAACAGATCTATGTCTAATGGAATCATATCTCGTAAAGTGGCATTATAGTCAGCAAGTGTCTATGCATTCTCACTCAGCATGTCAACAAACAACAGGAGCATCTGTTAACAACCCCACAGCAAATATGAGCATGCTTATGAGAAAATGGTTAATGTTACATTTCTTGTTGTCTTGTTCAGTTCATGTATAGCCTTATGTATACAAAGCTTCCAATGCTTTAGTGTCTATGCAGTTTCTTGTAATCTCGTAATGTAATGATTTTTCATATAGAGATAAGAATCCTTGTGAAAAAGTGCACTTAATTGTAACTTAATTGTATTTTTTTTTTACATTTTCATGTTTTTTAACACACTTAAATACACTTTTAATAAGCTTTTTTTGTAATAATGTCAAATTAAAAGTTTTAATTAAAAGTACATTTTCAGTAATCTTTTAAATAATTTTTGTCATGCTTTAGAGAAGCACCCTTATTTTGATGTGTTGACTATACTAAAGCACATGTAAATTACTTGATTATAATTTCAACTGTTGTGTTTTTCAATATTACATTAATATATCGTAAGTTAATATATTTTAAAAGTGCTAAATGGCAACTGTGTAATTACAAATATGTTTTAATACATGGCATGCAAACTTCAATAGAAATTAGATTAAATATATATTTTAAAATATTTGGCACAAATATATTTCAGTATTTGATAGGATACTTTAACCATATTTCAGACAATAGAAATAATTATGAAATTGCATATAAAAATGTACTTAAGTATACTGAAGTGTATTAGAAAGTTCAGCTAATTGCATTTAATATAAATTTAAATTATAATATGTTTTCATTAAATTACAATTAACATGCAATTAAGTGTTTGAAAACATTACAGTACATTCAGTTCACTTTTAAGTGTATTATTTTAAAATATATTATTTCCATAGTACGTTCTCTTTTTTAAAGTATGCTGAAGTGTACTTATTTTTCTCAGGGGCATTGATAAATAATAAAGACAGTAAGATCACATTTAGATTGGTAGGTTCACCATTATTTTATCAGCTATAATTTCAAGGAGACTTAAATCAGTTTATGACAGATATGTTGTTAGACATTTTGAATGTGTTGCATATGACAAGACGTCTGAAACACTCCACTGGGAAAGTCATTTCCACTCACCAGTTGCAGTGTTGTGTTGGATGTCTTTTCTTCATGCTTCATACGTCAATAAGCAGCAGTATTCACGAATAAAGGTGATCTGTTAGCTTGTTTATTCAGTGCAATACAATGATGCATTCCTGCATTTGTGAAGTTATTGATCTGCCTTCTCTAATTACTGACTGTGGCTGAGCTCATAGCTGTCCAGGTGATGTTTTACCTACGCTCCTTTTGCATTTCCCATTAATCCATGTTCTTCTGATAATAGCAGTGCTGTCAAGCGATTAAAATGTTTAATCAAATTAATTACATGATATACTGGCATTCCATTACTTATTATGGAATTTAGTATGGGTTACAAGACATGATTACATGTTTTTTTTTATTATTATTATATAATTGTACAAACATAACAAGTTATCCCTACTCAGTGTACCTATAGCAAAAAGCTCATTCTTCTATTTGAAGGACAGTCGAACCCAAAGGGGAAAAATATTTTGTATCCTGATATATAATTACTCAAATGAGTCTTCTCTCTCATATGCACACCTCTGACGATCATCTGTTGTTTTCTCTCTAAAGACATTTTGGGTTTGCAAATGTAAATCAAATCTGTTTGCCCCTGCTGCAGTCTTGGGAAAGAGAAATTAGATCACCCATAATGTCTTACAGCAAACAGGGACAGTGACTGACATGTATTATGCAATGGATCATTATGTGCAGCATTTTAAGTATAGGAGGAAGAATGTGTCAGGAGTTTAAGGTCCAGAGGGTTTATTGATCTCCCAGTCCATTCAAATGACAGGTATATTGATCCTACAATCAATATTGTACAGAAACAGTATAAATAGCTGCATTTGTTGTCAACTTGTGTCTAATTTAAGAACAGCATAATGCATGCATAATTTAATTAATTTGAAATAAATTCTCTGACACACAATTTTTTGGGGGGCTCTTGGTGATTTGCCAGTCGCCTTTATTGGTCCACAGTATACCAGCATATTATCAAGCCTGACTCGCATTTGGCAGGAGACTCATAATTAACTGGGTTAGGTCAGATAATATTGTGAACTGTTAAGGGTGTAGGTGTCAAGAGATTTCCTTGTGTTTACTGCCTAATGGACTTGGAAAATGTTTGCACCAAAACTGAGGAAGAAAATGAGTACAAACCAGCGGGCACTACTGGGAGACAGATGTGGAAAATTTGAGTTATAGACACTGTTGTGGTTCATCTTCAGCTTTAGCGGACTGAGTCCCTCTCTGAGGTGCCATATTGATTGTAGTGATGCAGAGAGAGGAGGAGGTTACTTAATGCAGTAGGAGAAGGAGGGTTAGTTTCGGGAAGACAGACTGCATGTTGTAAATCCCTCTTTTGTTGTAAGCTCAGAGAGATTGTTGACCTCACTATTCAGAGAGAGAGACAGAGAGAGAGAGAGTGCGAGTTCCGATAAATGCATAAATGCCCAGTGACCGAAATTAACTTCATGATTCTATGTGACATTTTTTCGGACTATACATAATATGTTTTTAAATCTTTTTTTTTCTTTCTTAAAACGGTAACTGACTAAAATTTGTATTAGGTCAATAATTAATATATATATATATATATATATATATATATACTGTATACACACACACACACACACACACACACACATCAGTGGTGTGTGGTGGTGTTCTGAAACAAAGAGGCAAAGTCCTCAAAGTATTTTTTTTTAAAATCAAATGTACATTCATGTCCCAGTCACATTTTCTTGGTTAAATTAGCATTACTTACACTATCAGGAAAAGAAAAAAAATTATTTTATATTTTTACATGAACAATGTACTCAATATTCTATTTATTAAAGCCAAGTATGAATCTCATCAAGTTAGTGTGGTATATTTTGTTTGTCATTTTGGTCACTTTGGAGTGTGGCATTTCTTCAGGAGTCCTGGTTCATTTCTGACCCTGCTGTGGTCCTTATAAATCTTCAGCTTAAGTGACACCTTACAGATTAACTGTGAATGTGGCGTTCGCTCATGAGCAAACCCCGGACATCTCCAGCAGCACACTGAAGTCACAGGCTGCATGCTGTATGACAGCTGTGGAGCAATGTACTGTCAAACACACCGCTTTTTTGACTCTAATGTCATAGTCAGGTGCCAAGAACTTGGTGTTGTGAAGATTCGGGTTAATGACCACAGTATGACTTTATCATAATGCAGTTGACATTGTTTGAATTACTTATTACATCTATAAGTAATACTATTTGAGGACAAAATATGTTTTCCCCGCTCTATAGCAGTATTCAAGGAGCAGATGGGAGATATGAAATGATATGGGAGAGAAGTACAACACAGGAAAAGAGAAATAGAGTGATGGACAGAAATGGTGTCTGCCTTCAGGCTCTGTAGTAATTGCTGAACCTGACCGCGTGTGTTAAGGCATCTATCCCTGTTGGGCTGATGCTGGAACTGAGTCGACTTTATTCCTCCTCCAAGCAAAAGAGTATTACATTAACTTACAATTACTGACTCATCTGGGTCATCGCCTCATAAGGGCTGAAAAATGACTGAATCGTATCAGAAAGACTGTTGGGTTAATTCACTAAACACTTGCATCAATTTATTGTGGTATTTCAGCACAAAAACATGCAGTTTATTCACTAACTACCTGTAGTCCAAATTAATTAGGCGGCAGTGTCAGCCATGAGGGAATTTTTCATGCATGCTGATATGTATATATATAGTAAATCAATATTGGTCAAACCAATGAAAGATTTCAGCACTAGGTTTTATTATCGTATTGTTTTTGCTGGTAATTATGCTAGCATACACAGATATTCTTTCCCCAATATTTTGAAGTAATCTTGATAATTAACGACTTACAATCTTTCACCAACCTAACACTTGTTAGTATAATAAACGAAAGGAACAATATGTAGAGTAATGGAGCACCATCCCCCACTCCTTGATTGTGGCAGATTTATAAATGACCCTGTTATTCAGTCTTTCTCTTTTCGTTACCTGATTTCGTTACCTCTTTTCGTTACCATAATTCCTTTACACTTCCAAAGTGTTCTGCACCTATAAAGTATATAACATTTATATATTTTTGCAGAAATATTGAACTGAAAGTGACAAGCCTGTATGATGACCTGACTGTGACCATGCATTAAATAAGCTTAGTACGTTGCTCAAAACTGTTATGTAATACAGAGAAATCGTGTGGTCTTGGTTTGCATTGTCCTTTGGGAAAAAAATTATTGTGATTCTAGCTATTTTCATATATATGTCTTGGTCAAATCTCTATTAACCTCTGCCTTCCAGACGGACCTTCCGTTCCCCTTATACTGATCATTACTGCAGAGGTGTAAGGAACGACTCCTATCTCCTCTTGAATAAATCATGCTCAGGGAGATCTCTGGGTGATGACTCATCAATCTGAAAGAATGCTAATATAATCCTCATTAGCAATGAGTCACGTTATTCAGACGTCTTTACCCATCACAAGATATCTGCAGTCTTACGTCTGTATATGTAGGGAGAGGAGTGCAGCACTTTTCAATCAGTCAGTCAGGGTTTTGCTACCATGCTCACGTAATGTCAAACAGTTTCCCAGTGATGATGTATGAACAGAAGTGGAAGAGAGAGAAATGATGAAAAAATACCTCATCACATGCATCTTTTCTTTAAAGAGAGCATGTTTTAATATCATTTTTGAAGAATGTGTCTGAACATCTTAATTAAGTGGGAGAGTTTGATCTGAGAGTGCTCTTATGTCCTCCCCTCGGTATTTCAGCTTTTAATTTCCATCTATATCTGGTGGGGTTTTACAGATACATTTAGTTACAGTGTAGTTTGATTGGTATGTATAGTGGTTAGTACTCGCATTGAGGCAGTAACAACTGTTTGTATTTGTTTTTGCTGATGGCACAGACAGTGATCAAAGACGCTCACTCAGCTGCAATGTCAGAAAGGCTCCTTTCATAGCTCTTCCTTTCATTTGGCCTTATTTATAAAGTGTGTATCGTGCTAGGCACAGCTATAAATAAATGTAATATTTGACTTTCTGTACTTTTAAGACTCCAAAACAGCACTATTTAATAATATTAAATCAATCAATTCTATTTTTCTTTCTTTTTTCTGTGATATGTATAGATTTATAGAGATGTTTCAGGGAACAAAATTTTCTGCAGTTGCGGAAGAGATGAGCCACTTTTCCACTAACGGGGCTGAACGGTTCTCTTTAATCCGTGTATCATTCGATCATTAGTTTTGTTAGCGTTTAATTCCCGCCCACATGTAGAAATCGAATATTCAAGCTGTTTATTCATTTTTTCCACCCATGAACGAAAAGCGAAAATTTAAGCTGAATTTTCGTTTTTCGTTTTTTGGGAAAAAAACAAAAAAAAACGAAAAAGGAGCCGTTTTCTCATTTTTCTACTTTCAATATTAAATCAAAA
>NW_015646169.1:100430-110631 GCF_001515625.1 Sinocyclocheilus rhinocerous | reverse complement strand
TAAATAACAGAAAAAAGGACACAACTCTTGACGCGAAAAATAAAATAAACAGAAGACGACGAGAGGTATAATACCAGTAAGCGCAAATGTTTCCTCCACAGACCAAACTGTCTCAGACATTTTTTCTTTTTTATATTGAACGTAGCATAGCTGTTTACTTGGCTGTTTGATCAAATAACGCGCTTCCGCTTAGCCAGCTATGGAGAAACTGGTAGCCAGGCAACAGAGTGGTGATGTCACGCACACACACTCTTACCAGCACGGCTCAGCACAGTTGTCTAACCGTGCCGAGAATTCCGGGCCGAGAATGGTTTGTAATCGTGCTGCGCCGTACCAGGCTCATGTGGAAATACAACTGGAACTGTACCTGACAGTTCTTAGAACCGTTCATAACAGCGTGTGTGGTTGAAGATTTTGCATACCTCCATAACAAAGGGATCCTGTATCGAGACCTGAAACCAGAAAACCTCATGCTGGACTCCAAAGGATATGTGAAATTGGTAAAACAAATGAAATTCCCTTTTCCCTGCTTCTACATCTAGTGCCTATAACAGTTTTAATGTGATGCAGCATACAACTGTGATATATTGAAACAAGGATCTGTTTTTCCACAAATAGAGCAATTACAACAATTTACATTGATAAGCTGTTAATAAAATTGTGATAATTTTTCACTGTGACAATTTAATACAGCCACTGAAAGAAACATTTAATCAGTCCTCATTCTGCCAGGGTGTCATAGGTCCTCTTTTTTCTCTTGCTTTTTTTTCTTGTATTCTTTTCAGTTTGATTTTGGTTTTGCAAAAGAGCTTTCTCGGGGTGAAAAGACATATTCCTTTTGCGGTACTCCTGAGTACATCCCTCCAGAGATCATTCAGAACCAGGGCCATGACTTTGCTGCCGACTTCTGGTCACTTGGCATTCTAATCTACGAGCTACTCGTGGGCAGGTATCAAAGTTTTCTCATGTACACTCTTAAAAATAAAGGTGCTTCAAAAGGTTCTTCAAGCGATGCCATAGAAGAACCATTTTTGGTTCCACAAAGAACCATTCAGTCAAAGGTTCTTTAAAGAACCATCTCTTTCTTACCTTTTTATAATCTGAAGAACCTTTTTTCACCACAAAGAACCTTTTGTGAAACAGAAAGGTTCTTCAGATGTTAAAGGTTCTTTATGGAACCATTTAGACAAAAAGGTTCTTCTATGGCATCGTGAAGCACCTTTATTTTTAAGAGTGTATGCCTGCTTCCAATGCAAAGCTTCAAGATATTCTGGGTATTCCAGATGAACCAGATAAGTATAAAACAAACTGCTAGAGAGAGACTGACAGTGGCAGCAGGTGATATCATAGACCATAAATTACCTGATAAGCCCATTTCACAGTAACAGAAAAATACATAAATAAATAAATAAATACATGTTGAACATTAAAAATAAACAATTTTATTTGTTGATAGCCTTTTTTCTTGAACGTACTTTGGTGTAGTATATAATGATGATAATGAATTAAAAATTTTGAGCAATTAAAAACTTAGGACAGAAAACAAAGAAGCAATATTTTAGATTTTCATTGTTTATAGGTCACTAATAAAATGCAGTGGGGAAAAACATGTAAGGTCTTGAGACAGATTTTATTAAAAGTTAAACTTGTAACTTAAGCTTTCCAAAATATGTGAAATTCATGAACAAGACACTACAAAAATTGCCAGACCACAGCGCAATCTGTGTATGGCATGTTTACATAGAAAAACAATGGAAAATAAGTGCAGTGGAAGGCAAAAAAAAGCGTTCCGTGTGAATGAGCTTTTAAAATAACAAAAGTAGGCAAAACCTCACATTTTCATGAGAATTTTCAAAAGACTGGCTGAACCATTTGTCTCGCCATCATGTTGATTGCACTTCAGAAAATTGATCAAGTCTCAATAGAAATAGTGTTCTTCTACATTAAGCTCACGTGGCTAACAAACTGCGCTGAGCTAATATCAGGCTAGATTAATGCAGGGATTTTCCATATCCCAAGTCCCCCTATCACAGAGGAACAGTCATGCGAGAAACTACCACCTATTGATCACAGTTTCTCATTGAATCCCATTTACTGGGATACGTGATGTTCACCCCGAGCTTCCACATGTATTTCTTATTTTTCTATTCACCCTCCCAGTGGATGCCCATCTGCCGATCTTTAATTTCTTTCCTACCAGTGGCCCAAATCGATTGTTTCCCTCTGCTTGACTTGATCCATATATTGTTGGAGTGTGCTTTTAAATGCCCAGCTTGTAAAGTGTCTAATCCACTACAAACAGATTTGTTTATGTCAGCAAGAAGCTTTTGCCCCATCCCTATCTTTCCACCAGCCCTCATGTTCATCCATTTACATGCCTATCAGTTAAACTCATTGTCAAATTCAGCCCTCCAATCTGTCTCGCCTAAAACTATAGATCCACCAGGCCTTTGTTTATTGTGCCTAGCACCTTCTGTTGGTCACTGGGACACATAATCATCTATGATCATTTGGGCTTTACCCCACTCTCCACTTTGACCCTATAGTACCTGCTTAAAATGTGTGAAGAGACGTCACATGGCGAAGGACCAAAAAGTTGTGATAATAGCCTGAAAACCTTCAGACGGGTTTTAGAGGTTAGTGCTGTAAGTTAAAAGCATTGAAACGAGTCATCACCATGATCCTTTGGGTAAAGGTCACCACTGGCTCTGGATAAAGCTGCCTCAGCTGGTCATTATCTGCTGTTAAAATTTTACAGATGGCTTAGTCCCTGTGGAAGCGCTGACCTACAAATCTTGCATAGGCTGTGGAGGAAAATACAGTAAAGGTGTGAATTATAGTGGTTCAAAAAGCAGGAATTCGACTTCATACGTTTGCATTAAATTGCGTAGGAAATGTAACCTTGTTTTCCTCAAGTCTTACATGGCGGTGTTTCATTTATCTTATGGTGTAGTCAAAGAATTAATATTTGAAAAGCCTCAAAAAGTTATAATAATAAATAAATATACAAATAAATAAAAACTGTTAACAAAATAACAGATTAACAGATACTGTATTCAGCAACCAGAAATTGGGAATTAGATTAACCATAATTCCATTTGCCCCATTATCTCATCTTTCACTGAGCTGCGCCATGCAGGCAACCCAACTCATTCAGTGGTAAAAGCTGTGACTGTGTTGCATAAAAAAGGAACAGTTATCAAAAAGTCATGGGCTTCTAAATCCAAAAGCACCCCTAAGTACATTCATTCCATGGAGAATAGAGATGGAATTAGTGTGTGTTTGCTCTGTAGATCTTAACAATTCCTTCAGGGGAAATAAAGTTTTTTTTGGCCTCATATTAGCCGGTTGTTTGGCCTGTTGTAAATAACACTGAGATGTCTGCTGAAATTCATTTGAGAGAGTCACATAGAACATAGCGCATTGTCAGTTTTATTTCAAAGATAAGACAAAACTCAAGTAAGTTTCAAGTTGCTAAGATTTGGTTGGGGTTGGAGAGGCAAAACAGTCATCCAGCTGTTTTATAACAATGAAAAAATGGATCAAACAAAAAAAAAGAAAAAGAAAAATTATTTAATTTTTATAACTTATTTTATAACAACCATAACTTAACAGTTGCTTATTGGCTTACCCACTATTTTTGTAATATCTCAATGACTTCTATAAAGATACCTTGAACTCACTTGGAAAAGGCACAACGTGAATAAAACTACTTTTTCTTAATAACACCAAATGTGTGGCTTCACTGCCTTACATCTAAGAGAAACAAGGTTTTCAGAGAAAGTAATCAGATTTCTCACAGTGGGAATCACAGTCGGTGTGCGAATGCATGCAGAATGTTTGACTCGGCGCCGCATTGTGATTTTATGTTTGAAGCTCCCACACCATGACAGAAATGGATCTTGGATTTTTCCCATTTTCTTTTTCTCCCCACTTGACTCGCTTGCATTTTCACCCACACATCAAAGTGTTTCCTGCATGTCTTAGACACCATACTGTGATCTCCTCATATGAACCAACATTTTTCAAACTGTGATCATGAATACCAAAAGGCAGTTCACTCTGCTATTGTCACCTTATCCTTCAGTTTGGACTTTGTTTTCCTTTTGCACCATTTCCGTTCATTGAGTTAACTGTGTCATTCTGTTCAGGTGTGGGTCATTAATTAGGCTTGTCTGCTTGTGTATTCAAGTTGCTCTCTTTCTGTTCATTGCTGTCAGGTCTTGTCGATGTTATGTGTTGCAAGCCTTCTCTCTGTTTGGATTTACCTTCTGTGGATTTATTAAAGACTGCCTATCATCATCACTGTTTGTGTGAGTTCATCAACACAGTAGTGTGATAGAAAACCCGACCCAGAAGTGATTACGCCTCATGTTATAGTTATTGTCTCTCGTGTTTTTGTGTTTTTTTTTTTTATGCCTTGAGCAGGGAACGCGCTCCCTCGAGGAACATGTGGAGGATTTCCTGTTTCTAGCCCATCTCACCCACTACCCAGATGACTGCTTATGCTCATTCCTACACGCCGGCCCGAACACCACCACCAAGGAGCAGTGGTCTGGGAAGGGACCTTGAGGGAGCTTCGCTGATTATGTAGAGTGGGCGCTGGTATCCTGTGGATCATCGCTGATGACGACACCAGCCCCACTCCTAGCCCAGTGCCCAGCCAGAAACCCTCCCGCTGCGAGGAGCGTCAGCAAGAGCCCATCTCAATCAAAGAGCCTGTCTTCGCCATGATGTTTGAGCCCTTGCCAAGAGGAGCGATAGAGCAGGACATCACCCCCAAAGCTGAGCTAGCCGCGTCTGACCAGGTGTGCAAGCTGGCTGCCCCATCCATCACCATGGGCCCCGCCCACCCTCCCGCCACTGAGAGTGTTTGGTCATCGCACTGGAAAACTGTTTTGATTTTGGAGAGATTGATTTTCTAACCCCTTTGCTACCACCTGAATCAGTCTGTTTTGTCCCGAACTCACTGGCCCCACCCAACCTTGCTCTCCCACCACCTCTCTAGAAATCTGTTAAGATTGCTTAATTTTGTGTTGGATTTTGTAATGCCCTCCAAGCTCTTCTCCAGTCCCCAGTTATTCCTGCCACCCAGTCATCACTACCTCCCATCATTCCCTCAGTGCCTCCTCTCAGTGGTGGGTCAACACCTCGGGCCTGCTGGGAGCCATCTCTTCCTGGATGTGGGAAGCCTGTGGCTCTGCCTTCTGCCTCTGCACACTCCACTCCTCCTCGACCTGTTGCCCAGGCTGCTGCGGTGCTGCGCCGTACCAGGCTCATGTGGAAATACAACTGGAACTGTACCTGACAGTTCTTAGAACCGTTCGGCCCGATAGTGGAAAAGCGCCTATGGATACTATAAATAAACAGGTAGGTAGGTTGGTAGGTAAGTATATAGATAAACAGACACATAAGTAGATAGGTGTCACACAGTTATGAGCCAACAGCTTCATCCATCGCTGAGGGAGTGAATGTGGAATTTGTTTTGTAATGCCCTCCAAGCTCTTCTCCAGTCCCCAGTTATTCCTGCCACCCAGTCATCACTACCTCCCATCATTCCCTCAGTGCCTCCTCTCAGTGGTGGGTCAACACCTCGGGCCTGCTGGGAGCCATCTCTTCCTGGATGTGGGAAGCCTGTGGCTCTGCCTTCTGCCTCTGCACACTCCACTCCTCCTCGACCTGTTGCCCAGGCTGCTGCGCCTGCACTCCTTCCTCCCTCGATGCCAGCAGTGACCAGTGGGCATTTAACCTCACCGGACTCCTTCAGTACGTCGGCTCCTCCTGGGTTGGGCATCGCTACGCCTACGCAGCAGACTTGCGGGCCGGTCGTTGCTCTCCGGCCCTCCACCCCTTCAGCTTCCGCCAGCTCCTCCCTCCCTCAACCCTCTGGATCCCTACCACCATCTTGGCGGGTCGTCGCTGCCGCCTACACTCTTAAGAAAAATGGTTCTAAACAGTACCAGAAAAGGGTTCTTCGGCTTGTAACAATAGCAGAACCCTATTTAGTGCTAAATAGAACCTTTTTTTTATAAGGTTCCAAATAGAACTATGCTTTGAACATGCTATATTGGACATTATTGGTGTTATAAATAACCTTTTTAATGTTAGTTTTTCATTAATATTAGTATGTTAATATCATTAATATTAGTATTTATTTGTATATATTATTTATTAATATTGTTTTTTACCCCTCTATCTGCCTGGTCTTATAATATCTTGAAGTGTCTATTAGGGTTTTACATAAAATCAACAACAACAACAACGTGTCAATTAGGTACTTTTTTAATGATGTGAAATTGTAGCAAAAATTACAGTGTTCTGACAACAGTTAATAGCAGAATACATTAATGAATGACATGAATAACATAAATAAATGCTTAAAGAAATAAAACAAAACAGAACATAAAATAGTGCCAAGCTCCAGTGAAATATCTTCACAATCCTCTATGATACCTCTAAGTTAATCATTATGTGTATTTTGGTGTGATTGAATGGCAGTTTCTCTCTGCAGATGATGAGGTTGTAGGATGTGACAGCATCTGAAATGCACAATTGAGTTTAGATATACAATGCGTCTCCTTTCATTTGTTTATGTGAAATATTTTACAATTGATTGTGAAAACAATTGTTTATGAAGGCCAAAAGTAGTATGTGAGCACTTCACAATGTTTAATATCTGAACATACAGTATACTGGATGTTTTCCCCTGACAAGTCAACATAAATGTATACCACCTGTAGCTGTGTGAACAAATAGCATGTCAACCATCATCTCTGCTCTGTGTTTCTGATAGAACCCCTCTCATAGGCAGTAGCACTGAGGGATAAAACTCAGAGATATCGGAAGAGGATTTTCCTCAAATTGTGGAATTAATTGGTCTCCTTTGGTTAAAATTACATGCTCATTACTGCCTAAACTGCCCTATTACCATTGTGCCCTTGAGCAAAGTGCTTAACCCCAGTTTGCCCCAGGGGGACTGTCCCTGCTTTTGTTTTGATCAATTACTCCAGAACAAAAAGCTGTTGAAGAACGACATGTTAAATTTGACCTTTAATCTAAGTCCGTTAATGTTAACCTAACATCATTAAATTAGTGTTAATAATTATTGCTGATAGAGAGTGAAAAGGTTTTCTCCTTAGCTCAACTACTGTTTATTGAAGATGTTGCAGTGAAGGAATATTTTACACAAAAATGAAAATTTGCTGAAAATTTGCTCATCATCAGGCCAGATTTGTTTTGTTTTTTGAGGTTTTTTTTCTTCATCTGAAGAGATTTGGAGAAATGTAACACTACATCACTTGCTCACCAATGGATCTTCTGCAGTGAATGGGTGCCGTCAGAATGAGCGTTCAAACAGTTGATCAAACACCAAGGTTTTCACTTCATGAGACATTAATTGATGAACTGGAGTCATGTGGATTACTTGTGGATTGTTGTGATGCTTTTATCAGCTGTTTAGACTCTCATTCTGACAGCACCCATCCACTGCAGAGGATACATTGGTGAACAAGTGATGTAATGCTAAATTTCTCCAAATCTCTTCAGATGAAGAAACTAAATTTTAGCAAATTTTCATTTTTGGGAAAAATATTCCCTTAATACTCAGAATGATGATGAAGCTCTGCCAGAAGCACACTAAACAAACTTACTATTTGCAAAAGTCAGAGGTGCTGTGGATTCTAAGAAACTAGAATTGTTAAATCAGTTATTTTAATGATAATAAAGTTTATTCTCCATAAAGAAGTTACAGTAAGTTCTTGTGTAAATCTGAATTTGATGTTAGTATGGTGACTGTGCAAACACCTGGCTTTCAGCATCTGCTCGCTTGGGGTACAGTTCTACCTGATCAAGCTGTGATAGAGGTAAGGTTCCCACAGTCTTCATATACACTTCAAAGAAGCACAGATATACTCTGAAACAGACTATGCTGATGAAGGACATCACATCTCGCTCCTGTTCAGCTCTTCAATAGAAAAGACAGCTGAGGCCTAAAAGCACTAAATGGCACAAACATTTTTTTTAAATGGAAATCTGTATTATATAGGCTATTTGTGTGTGTATGTATTATTATAATTTTTTTAGATATTTTTTATCTTCTGTTTTGGAAAATAATACATAATGTATCAGCTGTGTAATACACACACATTATTTAAATTATATATTGAATAATATAATTATGTATATTATTGCCTTTTATGTATTTATGTTTTTTATATTTATATACACACAGACGTGTGTGTGTATGTGTGTTTGTAAATAACAGCTGATAAAATATTTATATATATTTTTATATATTTAAAATAAAAATATATATATAAATATTTTATCTGCTGTTTTGGAATATAATATATAATGTATCTGCTGAATTGTACAATATAGCACAAAATTTAAATGTATAATATATAAAATGTATTAATATACAATATCTGTTGCATTGGAATTTGGCTTTTTTTGTTTATATACATATATAAATGTATATAAATACATATATAAAGATATTCAAGTGGCATACACATAATCCATAACATTTCACAAGCAAAATAGACACTAAAAGTCACATTATTGCTGGTAAATAGAGTTTGACATCCAGTGGAAAACAAAATATATAAAACACCAGTGTTTACGTTTTATTTTTAGTACTAAATAATACATTGCTTTATATATCCTAATAGGATGGCCTCATTACCAACAGCACATTACAGTCTCTCAATACACCACAAACACTGCGCAGACAATGTTTTCCTGTGTGTGAAAGTTTGGGCCAGAGGAGGAATTGAATAGCAAGCTTGACTACACAGTACATTTGAGTTCCTCCGCATACATGTCAGAGCTCACAGGCCCTGTTCTCCCGCGTAACAAAATCAAGCCAATGTGGAGCTCTGGGACTCAGCCTTGCATTATTTGTACTTAAATGTATTAAGTTATCGTCTTCCTAATCTTGTTAATATGGTCCTACATTGCTGCGCTCATTATTTTGTGATGTGTTCAACACAATTTCGTGTGCTGGGCTTGTGTGGACTCAGTGGGGTTACATCTCACGACTTTGTGCCACCGGGCAGCATAGCTCACTGGAGCAGCACATGAGTCAGCACTGTAAATATTTAATAAGAGCTTGGATATTGAGCAGTGGAGCTATTACAAGGGATTCGCTTTGTAGTGCAATCATCGCTCTTAATATCACTGTCACATCCTAGTGATTGTCACCTCTTCAATGCAGCAATGAATCATTCATTTGATGCTCTGAGTAAAGGTGCTCTAAGGGATCGTTTTGAGACTGAAGTTTTTGCAAAGCTGAGTGTATGAAAGATACGGATTTGAATGAATCAAAACCGTTGCTATTAACACCTGCCTGAACAGACTGCTACTCTGACACAGATACCTTTGGGAATCGCTGTGCCTAGTGTAGATCCTTTACTGTGCTCGTTATTCAAAAGAACAGTGATTGTGATTCAACACTGAAAAAAAAAAATCATGTTCTTACTCCAGTATTTTTGACTTGCTGGGCATCTAAACATCCATAAAGGAAAATAGTTCACTCAAAAATTTAAATTTGTTGAAAATGTACTCACCCTCAGGACATCCAAGATGTAGATGAGTTTGTTTCTTCATCAGAACAGATTTGGAGAAATTTAGTATTGCATCACTTGATCACCAATTGATCCTCTGCAATGAATGGGTGCCGTCAGAATGAGAGTCCAAACAGCTGATAAAAACATCACAATACACTAGTAATCCAGACCACTCCAGTCCATCAATTATTGTCTTGTGATGTGGAAAGCTGCGTTTGTAAGAAACAAATGACCTGGGGCAGGGGCGTAGATTACGCGGGGGACGCGGGGGCCGTGTCCCCCCCACTTTTAATATCACGTAAATTCGTCCCCCGCACTTTCTCGGGCAAGTGTGTTCGCATTAGTGTTGTTACGTTCGTGAACGAATCGTTCTTTTTGAACGAATCTTTTTGGTGAACGAATCGTTCTCGTTCACGTAATCCATTGACTCATATTTCTCGTTCACTGATATTCCTCCCTCCAGAGCAGCGCGGCGCTATTGGCAGCGCATGCGCAGCTCGGTGAACCGGGTAGCTCTGTGGACTGTTTCATCCTGTCAAAGAATGACTAAACCTCGAGCCAATAGCCTTCGAGTATGAGATGTGACGGAGCATGTGATTTGTTGAATGTAGTGAACGAATACGCCCTTCACT
>NW_015646169.1:97740-100420 GCF_001515625.1 Sinocyclocheilus rhinocerous | reverse complement strand
TGTATATATATATATATATATATATGTGTGTGTGTGTGTGTGTATATATATATATAACATTTCTGTCCCCCTCACTTCTGAAATGATGGCTACGCCCCTGACCTGGGGTGAGATCTTGAATGGCTTGAGGTAAATTTTCAGCAGATTTTCATTTCTGGGTGAATTGTTCCTTTAAAACAAGATATATGGGCTTGAGAATTATACTAGTTTTTAATATTTAATTAGGTTAAGATGCTGAAGGAGGTTAATACTTATATATGATAAGAAAAATAATCTTTCAAAGGCATTAATATTGTATGTCATTTTGCTTCTCAAGTAAGTTTATTTTGTTTAAGAATGTTTAGATGTTTTTATTGGAAAACTAGAGTGAAATACTGAGTAAGAATTTTTTTTTTTGTCTAATGTTATAACTTTGATGGCACTTTTGTATATTTTGTCCTTCCTTTTGAAGAAACCTTTTATTAAACCCACATGACCCCTATCATTTACACGAAGTTCCACCAGAAATATAATATGTTTAAATAAAATATGTTTGATTGGTCATTAGTGGCATTGAAATATAAAATATATTTGTATAATGACCACTAAACTTGATATTTTATTTAACAAAGTTATCCTTTTTTTATATTCAATTCAATTCAAGTTTATTTGTATAGTGCTTTTCACGATGCAAATCGTTGCAAAGCAGCTTTACAGAAAATTAAAGTTTCTACATTATATTTAGTAATAGCTTATCAGTGGTGAATATCTCAAGTCGATGTCCATATGTACGGTAAAAATCAAGCAGTTAGTTAATGTCATGTAATCAAACAGACGGTGAACACTATTAACAGCAATGATATGTTGCGATCAAACTTATTGCAAAATTTGGTAGTTTTGTATGTTGTCTGAGGGTTGGCATCATCTGAGGGGTTTGCATCATCTCTTCTCAGGTGTTCGGTCCTCTCAGGTCTTTGTAAGGGCTGGATCCAGACTGAAGCTTGTGTAATTCCTGGCAGAAACAGAGAAGGAAATAGAGAAAATAGAGATTTTTATATGAACGTTTGGCATTGTCGTTTTTATAAAATCTCACAAAACCCTGCAGTTCTGTCATTAACCTCTAGGGGCTGTGCGCCTTTGTTTGGGAAACCCTTTCTTACATTTTGATGATTCTAATAAACTGTATTTTCTTATCTGGGCTGCTTCAGGCCTGGGACAGCATTTTTATAGGTGGACCTTCTACACTCAGTAGTTCAAAACCCATCTTACTAAATATACAGTAAAACGGCACAAGGCAAGCTTCCTCCACAGCACATGAATCATTTTACTGTAATTGCAAAGGGCAAGGGCGACTATTTCCTCCTCCTTTATGCAACGCATGAGAGATCCAGTCCAATCGAAAATCCTCTCCAGTATGGTTCCACTCTTTCTTATTTCATTAGCCAACATCAAAAGTGCATCTGCAAGACCTTTGTTATTCCCATTACCACACCATAAAAAGGCATCAAATTGGCTATTACCCTGACCTAATGAGAAAATGTCTGCTTCAGTGGAGAAGAGAAGACATTTATGAAAACGCTGGTGCCAGAAATGACGATGAGAAATGATATCTGGCTAACATGCAACCATTCTTTTGCCTCCATCAATCAACATTCATGCAACACCCATAGGGATATAATATTCCCTTCACATGAGGGGACCACCCACTATCATGTCTCCAGTAGATTTGATTAGGCCATGAATGTGAAGTAATGCAGAACTGATGGGGCTTGATGCTCATGGAGATCAAGTAAGACTACAGAGGCACTGCTAGAAGCTGAAGAGATGAAGTCATATCATAATTTCACATGCATCCTCTCCACTCCAAATCACACCATCTTTTCCTATGGAGTATGGACACTTTTCCACAGCTGTCTGTGGTCCCCATCAACTTTTGCTATATGGAAAAAAAATCAGTTTGGATATTTTGTTAAATATCATTAAAAAAACAGGTTATTATAGTTTTGCTTTTTTAATTTAGTTTTTATTTCCATTTATTTTCAATTTGTCTTTTCAATTTATTTTTCTAGTTTGTTTTAGTTTTTATTTTAGTTTTAGTTTTTTAGTGCTGTAAAACAGTCTATTGTAATTACAATCTACATTTAAAAAAATGATATTTTCTTGTTTATTGTATGCAGGTCAAAATGTTTCATGTTTTGAAATATACATTGTACACCACTGTTAAAAATGTTGGGTTAAATAGGATTTAAAAAAAAATTTTTTTTTTAAGTCTCTTATGCTCACCATGGCTGCATGTAAGTAATCAAAAATAAATACAGTAAAAACAACTGTATTATTGTGAAATATTTGTACAATTTAAAATAGCTGTTTTCTATTGTAATGTATGTTTTAAAATGTAATTTATTCCTGGTATGTAAAGCTGAATTTTCAGCAGTCATTACTCCAGTGTCACATGATCCTTTAGAAATCATAATATGCTGATTTATATGATGTTTCAAAGCATTTCTTATTATTCCTGAATAGAATACTTTTTCAGGATTTGTTGTATATAAAGTTCAAAAGAACAATTTGTAATATATATATATATATATATATATGTTAAATTATACATGTTCCCCTTCAGGAACTCGAGCTGCGTCGGAAAACGCTTTGGGAACGCCCCCAGCGTGACCATGCTCTGAATCACATATGAAATCAGTCC
>NW_015646169.1:96640-97237 GCF_001515625.1 Sinocyclocheilus rhinocerous | reverse complement strand
GTTCTTTCCCCCCGGTGAGAGGGCTCGACGCTCCGCCTGTCTTCCTCCGAGGAGGTTGATATGGAGGGCGTCGACGAGCTCGCCAGTTGCACAAGCATCAGTTACACAAGCATCAGTTACACAAGCATATTATGCCTAATATTATAATGAGCAGCTTTACTGTGAAGCGAAGCTCGCACAGTCAGCTCTCGGGTAAAAGAGCGGGGCTGATTGTGCTTTACCCGCGCACAAGTATTATGTCTGGGGAGCGGAGCTCGCGCAGTCAGCTCTCGGGATTAAGGGGCTGATTGTGCTTCTCCCCGCTGAACTCTCCGCTTCCGCCGGGCACGCTCCGAGGAGTGTGTCCGGGCTTGCAGGCTCGCGGTTCGGTCCCGCTATTGCTGAGGCACGGCGGCGATTCAGATCGCGGGGATCGCACGTGGATCTAGCGGATGGGTTGGAGACGGCTCGCCCTTTCTCCGCCTGCACTCCCTAGATCCAGCGCTCTCTCTCGATGCTTCCCCCTCTGAGTGAGAGCTCTGCTGCTGTAGCTATTTTTCTCCAAGGAGATTGATATTGTTTGTGTGACCAAGCGGCTCGCGCGCTGCCGAGGCAACG
>NW_015646169.1:89504-96369 GCF_001515625.1 Sinocyclocheilus rhinocerous | reverse complement strand
TCACCGCCCGGAAACGTAGCGGTACTAAGAGGCTCGCTACCTCTTCGGAGGTTTCTAGAGCAGCTAGTTCGGCCGTCTCCTGCCGGTTCGCCGCTTCAGGGCACCGACCTAGCCGCGCAGATTACACCAGAGATCTCATTATTCATTACCTCAGTCTCGAAAAAAAAAAAAAAAAGACTGATTCCCTTTAACGTGATACCTTTTGGCCTGCTGTACATGAGACCCCTACAGTGGTGGCTCAAGACCAAGGGGTTCTCCCTGAGGGCAAACCCGCTCCATATGCTCAAGGTCACGCGGCGATGCCTACGTGCCTTAGACGTGTGGAGTAAGCTTGGTTCTTGTCTCAGGGCCCGGTGCTGGGAGCTCCTTGTCGCCGCGTAATGCTAGTGACGGACGCGTCCCTCACCGGTTGAGGAGTGGTCATGAGTGGCCGCTCAGCCCGCGGTCTGTGGAGCGGCCGACATCTCACGTGGCACTTCAACTGCCTGGAGATGCTGGCTGTTTCTCTAGCATTGACCCACTCCACCTTGAAAGCCTACGTGTCGGTGGCCAGTCAGTGGGCAGACACCCCCTAGTTACACGTTTCCTCCACGGTGCGCTGAGGCTGAGGCCTCTGGCCAGAGAAGCTTATGCTAAGCGGTGGATCAGGATGCTTTTTCATAGCCTCGAGTCCTCTGATCTCCCCTCTCCTTTAGGGGTCAAGACTCACTCCTTCTGAAGTTGGCCTTCGGGATGCTGCGGGATGTCCCCGCCTACTTTGTCAGGTGCCTTCCTGCATTCTGCGCCACTCCTGGCTCCTTTCTCTCGCCTTAGCTGTGCTCTTCCACACTAGGCAGGGATTGGTAAGTCTGGCCGCGTGGGCATACTCGTTCCCAAAGCGTTTTCCGACGCAGCTCGAGTTCCTGAAGGGGAACGTCTCCAGATTACGAATGTAACCATGGTTCCCAGAGGGAACCTGGAGACGTTTTCGTGTCACTTTTGAGCAATTTAATGCATTCTTGCAAGATTAAAGTATTAATTTCTTAAAAAACTTACTGATCCCAAACTTTTGAATGGTAGAGTATCAAAAAAGAAAAAAAGGGGTTTCTCATATGTTTCCCATATGGTCATCGTTTCTTTCTCTCTCTCTCTCTCTCTCTCTCTCTCTCTGTTTTTTTTTTCTTTAGTTTCCCCTAGATTTCCTATTTCTGCATTGTCTGTGTAACGCAGTGAGATTCTCTATTCTGTTAGCTCAGCTTCTTCCAGTGCTTGCATGACCTTTATACTAATGGTGAACTCATCTAACCTCATCAATTACCTGTAAACTCTGACTAATCCCTGCTTAATTACTCACTAAACACATATGTCTCATGTACATGATGTAAAATTGTATTTGTAATTGTGTTGCAATTACCTCTTTGATACTGCTTTGTGTAAATGACACTGTCTTTGGCCTGTTGATAATCATTCAGGTGTGTGTGTAATCATGTGGGTTGGCACGTATTTGTCTTATGCGCATACATTTCTAGACTACTAGACAAGTTTAAAATATGTCTCTGCTGATAACTCTTTATTGCACACGTTCATATTGATTACACTAGTAAAAACAGGCAGACGACTGACACGTGAATGAATCACTGGCCCAAAATTCATCTGCATCACTGGTATCTTGGCAAGAAATGAATTGCTGCATCAGAGTGCAGACGCTATTATCATCACTCAGCCTGCGTTCACTCACATGGGCAGTTAATTAATGCTTTGGTTTGCATAGATAGACCATTATTGTTGATCAAGCTCCCGCTGGTCTTTGGCATGCTCGTCAAAAGAAGGTGAATGTGAGGATGATTGGTGCACAGACCCTGCTCTGTTCTGAATGACTGGGCTCTTGTCAGTCACGGATGTGATTTAAAGTGCATCACCTCGCCTCTTGGTTTCCACTGGAATCTTACCTCTCTGCTGATGCTGTTCATCCTTTGTCTAAGCCATTTTCCTTTCCGCCCTCTCAGAACATACTGGTAACAAAGTAACAATAGATTTCAGAAACTATTTTGGTCTGTGTTACCATGGAAACGCTTGGGTGTAAGTTGGGAAAGGATTAGGGGAATTTTGCCAATGTTTGCTGGCAAATATATATATATTAGCAGACTAAAAAGCTGTCTGTTGCTTAGAATAGAATTTCTGGGAATATAGTACTTAAAACATTCTTTGACATTTGGCAGATTTTATTAGTTTGATTAAACTGTGTTTCTGTATTAGAATAGACACTTTATTTTAAATGAAATATTGTGTCAGCTTAAAAGTATACAGTGCCTTGCGAAAGTATTCATACCCCTTCATTTTTTTCACGTTTTGTTATGTTGCTGCTTTATGTTAAAACTGCTTTAAATTACTTTTTTTCCCACATCAATCTACACTCCATACACCATAATGGTAAAGCAAAAAACTGGTTCTTAACATCTTTGCAAATTTATTAAAAATAAAAAACTAAAACGATTCCATTGCATTGTATCTGGGACAGTTGAAATTTAGCTCAGGAGCATTCATATTGCTTGTAGATGTTGCTATACTTCAAGTGAAGTGAACCTGTGGCGAATTCAATTGAATGGGCATGATTTGGAAAGGCACACACGCCTTAATAAAAGGTCTAACAGCTGATAATGAATATCGGAGCAAAAATCAAGCACTGAGGTCAAAAGAACTGCCTGTAGAGATCAGAAACAGGTTTGTGTCAAGCCACACATCGGGGGAAGAGTTCAGAAAAAAAATTCTGCTTGTAGCATGTAGCATGTAGTCTCTGCTGCAGACAATGCTCATCACCTGCAGAGTACCATCCCAAAAGTGAAGTGTGCTGGTAGCAGCCTCATGCTGTGGTGCTGTTTTTCAGCGGCAGGGACTGAGGGACTCATCAGAGTAGAAGAAAAGCTCAATGCACCAAAATATAGAGATAGCCTTAATGAAAACCCAGTCCAGAGCATTCAGAACCTCAGACTGGGCAGAAGGTTCACCTTCCAACAGGACAATGACCCTAAGCACACAGAAAGAGTTAATTATAGACAACTCTGTGAATGTCCTTCAGTGGCCAAGCCAGAGCCTGGGATTGAACCCAGTCAAATATTTCTGGAGAAACCTGAAAATGTGCATCTGCCCCCATCCAACCTGACAGAGCTTGAGAGGTGAAGAGTTGAGGAGAAGGATGGCAGATAATTGCCAAATGCTGATGAGCAAAGCTTGTCGCATCACACCCAAAAAGACTTGAGGCTGTTAAGGTTCTTCAGCTAAATATTTAGTGAATATTTAGTACTTATGCAATGTACTTATTTCAGTTTTTTATTTTTAATACATTTACGAAGTTGTGACAGTTCTGTTTTTGCTTTGTAATTATGGTGTATGGAGTGTAGAGTGATGTGGGGGACAAAAAGTAATTTAAAGCAGTTTAACATAAGACAGCAACATAACAAAATGTGAAAAAAATGAAGGGGTGTGAATACTTTCGCAAGGCACTGTATATATGTACATAGAAAAGGATCTCACAAAATATTTACCTGCTATTATTATTATTATTAAAATGAATAAGTGAGTCTTTCACAGTAACAAAAAAAATTAGTTCAATGAATATAATTAATATTACTACTACAACTAATACTATTATTACTAATGTTGTTGTTGTTAGTAGTAGTAGTAATAACAACAACAGTAAAATTATGAATATAATAATGTTGTTTTTTTATTAATGTCAACAATAATATTAACAACAATACAATTATTATTAATAATTATTAATAATACTATTTCTATTTTATGATTTTTTTAATTTTAATATTTTATTACATTGCATGTGTGGTTCAGTATGGTTTAAAATTATATCCTAATTTAAGAAAAAAATGTGACAATTTTGAAAAGTGAAGAATTATTGATAATACACGATTTCTCTGTCAAAATATTCACAGGTTTTATCCAAAAACATATGCATACATACAGTTAGTGAATGAGATGAGAGTTTTCAGTCAGAATCATGTTTCTAACAATGCTGTAGATTTCACTCTGCTTATAGAAAAAGTGATAGAAGGTATATTAGTGGGATTTAATGCGCGAGAAAGTCCAAATTGCTGTTCTCTGTTTCACACAATAGCATTGAAGCTCATATGAAGCTCTCCTCAGCCAGCGAATCACAACCCCCATTTCTCTTCAGATACTTCTGTTCACGATCACTTCAGTCTAGCCTTTGATTTTTATATATAGCAGCTTTCTAAAGTGCCCCTCTCTGATTTGCAGCTCTTCTGTACGCCACCATCTTTGGAAACGTGACCACCATCTTTCAGCAGATGTACACGAACACTAATCGCTACCATGAGATGCTGAACAATGTGAGAGACTTTCTAAAACTCTATCAGGTGCCTAAAGGACTGAGCGAGAGAGTTATGGATTACATTGTGTCCACATGGGCCATGACCAAAGGCATAGACACAGAGAAGGTGGGTAAACCTATTCCTCTTTCTGATGTATTTAGCACTTACCTTGTGCAGAGATCTGAATGTAGGGTACAGGGTGTAGAAAAGCCCTCATGAGGGAAATGTATTCCTTTTTCTCTCTCTCTCTCTTCTCTGTGGGGTATTTTGCCACATTGTACCCTGTTCATATTTACTTTTTAAATTTTGGCTACTTTTTATAAAACCATTATTCCACTATTTACTTTTTATAGAACCATTATTTGTGAAAATTTGCAATTTAACTGCCTGCACAATTTCTGAAATATTTATGCATAGTTATTCTCTTCAGAGATGGACAACCATGCCTGCTTTCACCAGTGTTTGTTGTTTGTGAAAGACACATTCTGAAAATACAAACACTTTTTATTTTTGTAGTTAAGCATGACTAAAGATGTGGTTTTG
This sequence comes from Sinocyclocheilus rhinocerous, assembly GCF_001515625.1. NCBI lineage: Eukaryota > Metazoa > Chordata > Actinopteri > Cypriniformes > Cyprinidae > Sinocyclocheilus > Sinocyclocheilus rhinocerous. The sequence continues at coordinate 91,501 of NW_015646169.1, read as the reverse complement.
ATCATATAAGGCATTGTTTAATTACTTTTCTTTAATCTTTATAGTGGTAACAGGAGTAATTACAGCTCATAAGCAGTTCCTTCTTCTCTCTTTCTGACTTTAATTATGAACCCCAAATCAAGACATTTGGATGTAAGCTGTGCTATCCCAAATGCTGAACTAAAGAGAAATCATTTGGTTTATCTTTTTTTTCCTGATGGATGCTATCATTCTGTCAGAAATGCCAAACTTAAAATAAGTGAGGTGGAGAATAAGAGGGTCATCTTTTTAGTGTCTCTACATCAAGACCTCCTTTTGTATTTCCTTCTAAAAGAGGAATAGGAAATTGCATTATATCCCAGGAGACATCAACCCTCAGGGAATGAAGAAGACCTATTCAACCTCTGGCTCAAATTTAGACCTATAAAGGATTCTCATAACTGATTTTCATGCAGCGTGTGGTGAGAAATCCCCTCCATTTTTTGATGTTTGTCACTGGGCATAACTGGCAAATTTAAACATTTTCAAAAAGATGTGGGGACAGCACAGATGGACACGTTCACAGCAAAAAATGTGCCTGTCGAAGTGACTTTTCATTTAGAAGTTGAGCAGAACATGTTCCAGAGGTCTTGATATTTTTTATACTTACGTATAACATTGTTCATCTGCATTATGTATCATGATCTGACCAATAGATCAAATTGGAATATGGAAGAATAGGCCTGACCAGAAAGATCCTGTATAGGTAATGGAGGCACAAAGTATAATTGGTTTCTGCAGTTGTAATTGCATTCTGGTGAAGTGAAGCAATGTGTATTAGATCTTTTCCATGCACTTAACACCCTGCATGCATAAAATGCATGTAAAAAGCATCCAGCACATGCCAAATTTTTTTATGGGCACTTAATGATGTAATATTAATGCCAAAACCCCATACGCGCTGATACCCACATACTGTTCATATTCATACCTACACACATAGATTTTTGGCCACTGCTACTTTCAAATAATATTTTTCTTAAATTATACTACACAACTGCAGTATTCCTCAAACATATATAGATATAGATAGAGAAAATGGCAAATAAATAAATAAATAAAAATATTTTTAAGTAATCCACATTGTTGTTCCTGTCAGTAATTTTAAATCAACTTTATATATATGGATTGTATTAAGTTAAACAGATTATGTATATCTATATCAAATCTACAGATATTAGAATGTCTTACTCCATAAACCCCTATTTGATATTTGATTTATATTGCCGAAATCTAATTTATTTAGCTGTCATGATGCTAAAGAGACCTCATTCCTGCCCTTTTCATCAATACGGAGGCCCTCAGCTAAATGGGACACTTAAGCTCATTAATGAGTGACTGTATTTGGGTCCCTATTGGAATCAGTACACAGTAAAGAAAATAAAAACTCTATGATTAACAGACTGAATCAGTTGTAATCATCTTTTGTTATTATACATACAAGTTAATTGTTAAGCAGTTGTGTCAAAGCCAGCTAATCTTAGTATGTTAATAGCATTACAGTACAAAAATTATTGATAATTTTTTGTAATAACCTCAAGTTCTTCAGCTCAGTGTTAATTTAGCTCTTACTGCTTAGACAGCACACAAGTGAAATATTCAGAAACTGACATTTCCAAATATCACCAGCAACTGAACATCTTTCTCTTTTTTTCTCACTAGCTTAATGAGGTGCAGTAAGGCAAAATAAACTTTGCATTGCCAATGCGATTCTGTGCTCTAGCCTATCATTTTAATAACTGACGTACCCCACGTTATTACATGACTCTCTGCAATACTTGATTCTGATTGGTTAATCGATATGTTCTGTAGTAAAATATCACGTCACTCATATTACTTATATTATTAAAATAATTTTAAGCTTAAATATTTAATGTCTGTCTGCTTGTACAAGTATTTATTTATTTAATTTATTTATTCACTGTATGATTTTATTTGATAAACAATTTATTTTATACAGATTATTTTACTTTTTTTTT
>NW_015646169.1:87797-88982 GCF_001515625.1 Sinocyclocheilus rhinocerous | reverse complement strand
TTTATACATATTATTTTTCTTTTTTTTTTTTTTTTTTTACATTTCATTGTATAATATACATATGTCCTTATGTATGTCACAAAAATGTCTCTAATATGTAATTGCAAGTCCAAATTAGAAAAATGTATAAATGTAAAGTCGGCAACACCAAAGCTCCAAAAATTTTCGCGTAGAGTGTTTAATTTTTTTAATAAATATTTGATATTTTTGGATCTTTGGTGTTGCCGACTTTACATTTTTAAAAAATTTTTCTACTTGTTTTTTAGTCGAGCACCCATTTGAGATCGATGTGCGTGCTTTTGCTTGCTCTAGGTCCAAAATAGAACAATGAACTCAGGTATTAAGACAAAAAGAGTTTCACTGAACTATGTACATACTGTTAAGAGAATGTGTCATTAAGACATGATTTTCCTTGCTTCTTGCTAGGTTCTGTCCATCTGTCCTAAGGACATGCATGCAGACATCTGTGTGCACCTCAACCGCCAGGTGTTCAACGAGCACCCTGCCTTCCGGCTGGCCAGTGACGGCTGTCTACGCTCTTTGGCGGTGGAGTTCCAGACCACACACTGCGCTCCAGGAGATCTCATCTTCCACGCAGGAGAAAGCATGGACACTCTTTGCTTCGTGGTTTCTGGATCGCTGGAGGTCATTCAGGATGATGAGGTTATTGCCATTTTAGGTGAGCTAAATCATTCTTTCCACACTAGAAAAACAAAAGTCAAGCGAGACCTCAGGGGTTAGTTGTCACATAGAGAAGTCATCACAAGGGCTATATCTCAAGTTACTATAAGATTTTATGATATAAAACCAAATACACAAATGTATGTTGGTTTGAAACACATAGTTTAAACAGTAAACTAAACGGTAAACTAAAATTGGGTAAACAAGTGAACACAGCAGAACCACACTAGCATACATTAAAGGGGTCATATGATGCGATTTCAAGTTTTCCTTTCTCTTTGGAGTGTTACAAGCTGTTCGTGAATAGATAAGATCCCTAAAGTTGCAAAGACTAAAGTCTCAAACCCAAAGAGATATTCTTTATAAAAGTTAAGACTCGTCCACGCCCTCCTAAAACGCCTCGTTTAAACACGCCCCACATATCTACCTCACTATGTGGAAATATTTACATAATGCGCCCAAATGTGCACGCAAAGAAAGAAGGCGTAACTTTATTCTCGCTGT
>NW_015646169.1:70861-86383 GCF_001515625.1 Sinocyclocheilus rhinocerous | reverse complement strand
CCTTCGGCACGCATGCTGACCCTATACAGTCTATGATGCTGACAAATAATGCTGACTCACAGCCTGTAAGTAAGTTTTCATATTTAAAGGATTTGCCACTGATGATTCAAACGTGAGTTTTGAGCAGTGTAGAGTAGCGCTTGTTGTTTGTCGTTTCTCCGATCATAAATGAAGACATGGGTTTATGTTTACGCGGCGCGGTAGAAAGGCGGGGCATAGAGGAGCAACAATAATGTACAGTATGTGGAAAATAATGTGTTTTTTTAACTTTAAACCGCATAAACACATTTCATTACACCAAATACACAAAATAATGTTCTTTTTTAGCAACATCATATGACCCCTTTAACACTAAATTAACTAGACTCTACTAGATCTACTAGAAAGTAGATTTTAACATTAAGTTTGAACTATATTCACACACATTCTGAATGTTGCCATTATTATTATTATTATTTATTTTTATTTTTTCCATTAGAATGCCAGGACTCTCTGGAAAATTAGATCTTGTATCTCAGTCTTTCTTGGCTAAAAATTCCTGTTGATCAAAACAATAGTTTGATATTATTTTACCTTTTATATTTTTGTTGTCTTTTCTTGTTTCTTTCACTTTTTCACTTAATAAGCACTGTTATTTTAGTATTATCAATTCACCAATATAGTATTTAATGATATTTTGAATTAGCTTTTTACTCTAATATTTTTAATTTTCATTCTAATTTCAGTTTAAGGGTTTAGTAATTTTAGTAATGTGCATTTTTAATCTTTATTTCTTTTTTGTATTTTTTATATTTCTCTTTAGCTTTATTTATTTATTTAATATTTTATATACTAAAACTAAAAAAATTAATTGATTAATTAATTAATTAATTTTTTGAGTTTTAGTAATTTCAGTACTTAAACTAATTAATTTAGTTGCCTAGAAAACATTTTTATTTTTATTTTTTTTTAAGTTTATAAGATTCTAAGGTTATTGTATCGACATAGAGCTAAATTTTTTATGTGATAGTTTAATTCTTACATGTACTACAATAAAATATATTATTAGGCCATAAATACATACATATGCTATAAACATCCGTATTCCTAAACAGTTTAGTGGTGGAATTTTCGTTAGGCGTGTCAGAGGTTTTGGGTTATATTCTGCCTTCGTATAATTTTTTTTTTTACTTATTAAAATAAAAGATGTTCATCAGCGATCGTATATCAAGAGCAGGTACACATTTGTGTTTATTTTGTTTTGTGATTTAACCGGAATGAATAGATAGTTTCCAAAACGTTTAAGAGATAGATTGAAGCGATGTGTGAAGACGAGCCACACACAAGAGAACATTCCTTCACTAATAACATTGCAACAAACATTCAGCATGATTTCAAAAACAACAGATTCCAGGCCCTGATCAAATCTTATTTAACAGAAACAAATGTCAGCTGGATACGTTTCATCTGCATTAGGTACGTCCATGCCGCAAGATGTTTCAAAAAAGTCATTGGGACAATATCGACCCTGGCAAAAAGTGGTGGGGACATGTCCCACCTGTCCCATCTGTAAATTTTGCCTATGAACTTACCCCATATATTGTGACAACATGCCCCACTGTGGCACACAGCTGTGTGTTCAAAAAACTTCATCTTTTTTCTTAGCCAATAATGTTGGAAATGTTCAAAAGCTTTTAATAGCTTTTGAACATTTTGATTAAAGCATAGGCCAAGACCTCAATATATGTGCCTGTACAGAAATTAACTTTCAATAATAAACTCGCCCCGAGAAATATTCACTGGCATGAAATGTGTGACAGTATATCCAAAATATTCAGCTTTTAAACAGGTTGAATATTCTTGAATAAATACAGAATCCTCGAAATAAAGAATGCAAAAGAAGTGCTGCACGGGGTATAGGGTTCTTGTCTCGGTGCTCTTTGGGTGCAAGGGATGATTCAACTCGTAAGAATAATAGTAGTCCAAGGCACTCAAGTCTTATTCAAAAAGTTTTTAAAAGCCTTTATTTCATCATGGCTATAAGTTTTAAGAACAGGTGACAAGTGCACACAAATACAAATACAGAATCCTGTTTTATTTCAATATATACTTTGTTACTGCTGTTAATATTTTCTGCACAACATCATTAAACTCAAGAAAGCCCAATGCTGCACAGTTATCCAGTTTGTACTACATTAATACATCAGAGCTCTGTAGGTTTTTCCTGAGGGCACATACCCCAGCTCCAAAACACATCAAGCTTTGCATAAGTGCAGAAAAATAACAAACTTATAAAGGGCACAATACTAATGCAGTGGATTCTATAAGATGGTTTTCACACAGGATCTTACACAGTGAACTCGCTAACGTTCATTCTCTGAAGTAACATAAAAGCCCACACTCTGCTCCTTGCGTTAAATGTGACATTTGTTACTCTGTCCACGCCGTCTCCTTATCCTGCTGTAATGGAACTGTGGGGACCGATTCTCCGTCCATTGATTGTTGAGTCTTTTGTTTCATGGGGATGTTCACTGGTAGTTCACAGTCTCCAGTGCAGCCAGTGCTATAACAATGACCAGATGTGTTGTCAGAGAAAGAGGCATATTTTTAAGCACAAATGCAAACTGCTCTTGTAAAAGATGAGTAAGTCCTGGCTCGTAAACCTCTTATTAAAAATTAAGAAAACAATAACTATCCAGGCCTTGTTCATCTGTCTAATTTGTGTACAGCTCCCCCCCAAATGTCTCTTCAGCAAAGAGACAGTTACTACCTCCTCATTTAACTCTGAGCCTGGAATCAATTACACTATGAACAATAAAAACAGGATGGCTATTTTGTTTTGATGAACATGTGCGCAAACAGGCACGTTTTAAGATTTTTTTTCCCTCTTTGACTGGACTATTTCTTTATCTGATCATCTCTCGAGTCTTGCTGATGTACCGCTGCCACAAGAATGCGACGTGCCCTTTCATTGACGTGGTGTAACTGCAAACAACATGACATTAGACCTTATGAGACACTGTAGAGAGGAAGTTAATGTCTCTTCTCTCTAATGGGGATTCGGATCAGATGCTCTTTTGCTTTATTGATTATGAAATGAAATAAGATGCGAACGCTGTGAGTTAATTAGCCCTAAGGCATTTACTTGAACCCACCAGACTAAACCTGCTGGGCTCCTAATGATGCCCCTCATCAAAAGCGTTGAACACTGGGTACTTACACTTTGTACAGATTCTCTCATGAGTCTGGTGTGTGAACTTAGAAGATACTGTACCTATGTCATACTGTATTAAGATCTATGGAAGCTTGTTTCTGCCACGGGATACAAAAAAAAAAGGTAATTGCAACTTTTATCCCACAACTCTGAACTAGCAATTCTGAGAGAAAAAAAAAACATAATTGGAAGATATAAACTCAGAATTCATATATATATATTTTATTTATTTCCTTTTAATTCATTTTTTTTTTCACAATTCCGAGTTTATATTTCACAGTTCTCACTTTTTTCTCAGAATTCTGTTCTATTGTTTCCGCCACAGAATAAAAATTTTTTAAATGATAATTGCAGCTTTTTATCTCACAATTCTGATTTATATATATATAATTTATATATATATATATATATATAATTGCAGTTCTGAGTATATCTCGCAATCCAGAGTGAAAAAAAGCCCAAACTGTGAGATAAAAAGCTGCAATTACCTTTTTTATTTTTTTATCCCGTGGCAGAAACAAGCTTCCTTAAAGATCAAATCAGTCTGTCTGATTCAGAAAAAAAAAACATTTGTGTAAGCATTCGCTATGCAGGGTGGGAAAAGCATGTGAATAAAAGTGTTAATTAAAGTATTAAAATGTTACTGAGTGTAAGTCACAACAAAAGACAAATACATTCGCCTTAAATAATACTCAGTGATATTTTTTCATGTCCATACTGAACATTAACTGTTGGTAAGAAAAAGTATGTAAACCCTTGGATTCAGTAAGTGCCAGCAATAACCTCCACCAAATGTATGAGAGTTTTGTTATATGACAGGGCAGCTCTGACCAGCAACTCCAATCTCATCTTACTGATTATCGAAGACCTGACACCAGCAGTACAACTGTTTCAACATTATTAATAATAATAAATGTTTCTTGAGCAGCAAATCAGGACATTAGAATGATTTCTGAAGGCTCATGTGACACTGAAGGCTGGAGTAATGATGCTGAAAATTCAGCTCAAATTTGAAAAACAGTATTTGCATACTTTTTTCCTGCAACTTTATATCTGATGTCATTTCAAGCTATAATCCCTGTCTTCTGTCCCAGGTAAGGGGGATGTGTTTGGTGATGTGTTCTGGAAGGAATCCACACTGGCTCATGCCTGTGCTAACGTGAGGGCTCTGACGTACTGCGACCTGCATGTCATCAGGAGGGATGCCTTACTCAAAGTGCTGGAGTTCTACACAGCCTTCGCCAACTCCTTCTCCCGAAACCTCATCCTCACCTGCAACCTCCGCAAGCGGGTAAGCGCTACATACTCACGCGTGTTGTCACCAAATATCACATTCTAATGGCAACAGACTTTTGCTGAATCCCTTCTTGGAGAATAGAACTCAAACGTGATTGCCCACTTTTTCTCAAGTCTTGGTTCAAGAAGGCTTTTTTTTCTGCACTGGCATTTAAAAGTCTTGACATTAGAAAACCTGAATAAAACCAACCAGCTCTGAGATGAAATACATGATAAACATTTTGATTTGAAGCAAAAAGTACAGTAAAAAACAGAAAAAAGACAAGACTGTTTACTTCTTTATGAGTAAAATAAATATGAAGCATTACAAATGACATATTTGGATAGAAAGTGGCTATGAATTTGTGGCATATGGAAAACATATCAGTGTTCAGTCGAGATTATTATTATTTTTTGTTTATTTTATTTTTATTTTTTATTTATTAGTACTGGTTAATATTGAATATACTCATTCCTCTATTGTTACATTTACAATTACCTTTGCTATTTTCTGACACTCTCAGTTAATCTTTGAAGACACTTAATAATTGAATAACAGCTAAATGTTATCTTAAATCACAAATCTCAAAATAAACATGCATTTTTCATCCTGTGCATTATAATTTTTTGAGGCCTAAATTCACTTGTAGCATTTAAAATGATTTTTCTTTTTTTCTTTTTAATTTATCTTTAAATTAATTATGAAATATTGCAAAATTGAAATACTGCGTGTATTACATATATTTTTGTTATTATTGTTATTTTTATATTTCTTTTTCTTTTTTATCTTGCCATATCAGTAAAAAAAAAAAATTTAATAGAGATTCAAGCACATCCTGGTGCACTTTGACCTAAATGTGTGTTGTGCAGTCCTGCTGTGTGCTGTGTTGGCATGAGTTCAGAGCTCTGTGAATTCTGAACTCTGGAATTGAATTACCATTGTGTATGAAATGTGCTATGCAAATAAACTTGCCTTGCCTTGCCTTGCCTTGCCTCTGTTGCGGCTTTCAGACCTGACCTCACATTCCTTAAATACATAAATGATTCATTCTGACAGACCGCCCATGGAGAACTTTGGGTCTCTTTGACAAAAGAAAGACCCTGTGCACTCACAACACAATTAGGAGACCTCAGCTGTGCACTTTACTGCCATTGAGTTACATACCGTAATTAGTGAGCATTGTATAAAACTATATTTAAATGCAAAGATTTCCTCTGTTGCTATATCTAATCTATATTATTGAGGAAACGATGCACTGAAATTAGGTGTGTTAATGTCTGTAGCAAACGTTTGTAGGTCGGGAAGAAGGAGGCGGGAACCGGCGGACATTTAGATAATTTAATAAAATAAACAAACACAAAACGAAAGTAAAGCGGCAGCCCCTCGCGGACGACTGCCGCACACAAACCACAAAATAAACTCCAGGCCTGGTCCTCTCTCGTCCAACACTGTAGTCACTCCTCCTTTATCCTTCCGGAGCTCCTCCGTGAGACTCGAGACCGGTGAGTGGCGCAGGTGTCGCGCATTAGCAATTACTCCACCGGCCTCGCTCCGTTCCCACGGCTCTCGGCCCCGCCCCTCTCGTCACAATGTCATTTTTAAATAATGAGGTATGGGAGATCTTTCTTGCATCCTCTCAAGTAAACAAAATAAATTACTAAATTCTTTCATAGAGCTGCTGGACTTCTTGGACACTGACAGGAATCACTGAGCCACGATATTAATTTAGTTCCTCTGGCCACAGTACAAGAGGACCTATCTAATGAGAGGATACTTTGCTAAGGGCACAACTTAATTGATTTAAATGGTTATGGTTCTTCAAGGTCTCTGAGTAACTTTGAGTTCATGAATTTTGCATGCAGCTGATTGGTGGAGCTTGGGGTATATCTTTCATTAGTAGACGACATGCTTTCACTCTTATTGAAAAATTCTTGTTCCAATATTATTTTTTTATGTTTGTGTCTTTAATGTACATACTGTGATTTTTCTGATGGGTTTTACTGTTGATTATTATTTAAATGTGCTAACTTTTACAGCAAGTCGAGAATCATTGTTTATACTGACTAGGCTGAGTTGAAAATAGTGTGAAGAGTTTTAAGGGCAGAGTTTTGGTTTCTTTGTCGGTGGAATGACAGAGGCCGCCCCATCGCCCTGCTGTGCTCAGTCGACTGGGTAACGCTGCTGATGGGCCGGCTTTGCTGAGGAGAAACGGCCGCCCCGCAGCGCACACTGAAAAAAAGCATGAGTCAAATCAGTGGGAATACACACACACACACACACACACACATTTATCAAGTATGATAATAAGTGTGGCCTCTTGCTAATGTTATTAAGTTATTGTCATCTCATCTTCACCCTACACACAACATGACAAACGTTGGTCACGTTGTGTTGGTGTTGTTAAAAAATTTTAACTGGTAATTATACAATCAATATGTAATTACACTGGACTATTTAATTATATTTTAATAATATTAATATATTATACTAATATTAGTTCATCAGAAGTTCCTTACGCTTACCAAAGTTGCAATTGTATAATCAAAAATACATAAAAAATGAATAATAATATTGTGAAATATTATTACTAGAATTTTAAATAACTGTTTCTTTTAATATATTTTAAAATGTATTCCTGTGATGGCAAAGCTGAATTTTCAGCATCCATTACTCCAGTCTTCAGTGTCACAGGATCCTTCAGAAATCAAGAAACATTTATTAATATTATAAATGTTGGAAACAGTTGTGCTGCTTAATGTTTTTGTGAAAACTGTGATACCTTTTTCTTGGATGAGTAGAAAGTTAAAAAGAACATTTATTTGAAATAGAAATGTTTTGTAAAATGTCTTTACTGTCACTCTGGATGAATTTAATGCATCCTTGCTGAATAAAGTAATTAATTACTTAAAAAATCGTACTCACCCCAAACTTTTGAGCAGTAGTCTATGTTTATTTCTCGTCCACTATCCTGGATATATTTTTTTCACTGAGCTCATCACAATGCATTCTGGGAATGGGCGAAATATATCTGTGATGATGCCTTCGAATTTGGCTAAAAAGAAGTGTCTTATGAGGCGCCATGATTATAAAAATAAAAGATTCACAGCCCAAGTTCTCACACTTTCTTTAAAGGCTTCTTCAGCTGTCCTTCATACTCCCTCATTATCGCTAATCTCTGCTGGTCAATGTCTGAACAGCTCACTGAGGTTCTGACTGTAAGGAAAAAAGCTCAGTGAAAGCCCTGTAAATATCTCTGAAAGCAAAGGTCACCCTAAAAGAGCCGCAGAGCCCCAGGCCTTTGGCCACTACGGTGTTAGTGAGTGAATTTTTCCAAGGCTTTACATCCAGTCATGGATTAGCTGTGCGGTGCAATTGGCTTGTAAAGAACTGTTCCTTTGAACTTTCTTTTTTTTTTAGTTAAAGTAACTCATGTGGTTCATGATGGTCAGAGTAGATCACATTAAGCTTTGCTGAACTGATGACGTTTGATGGTTTGATATTTGACAGATGGCTTTGTTTGGCATACAGTTGTGAAAGTAAAGGTCTGAGTGTGTCTAACCCGTTTCGAGTATTCGTATCTTGTTTCCACATGTTCAGTAGACGATCCCTTTTCTAGATCAGCAGACAATCCAAACCAATCTCAAACGAATACTCCACCATTACCCGATGAGCTCACAACTGTTTGTCTTTGGCCGTTGATTAGTGTCAGATCGGAGTCTTTTTTTGCCCGAGTTGATTCATCTCGGCAGCAAACGCAAAGAGGAAGCAGAATCCTCCAATTCCGCCTGCCATGCTTTCCTCCTAACAAGATTTACAAGGCCTTTGGAAAGCTGCAAACCCCTGCCAATAAGGTGGGTGAAGCAACTTTATCATCCCCTCCATTACCAACAGGACAGGCAGAGAGATGCTCTCTCAGCAACAAGAGAAAGATTCATAGAGAAATAATTGGATCACAGTGTGTCCACACAGATAATAAGCCGTGCTTAATAGAACAGTTCATTTTTGGTGCATTGACCAGTGGGGCTATTTGTATCTGCCCCCCAGCGAATCCATTTCAGAAATTGTGATGTTTGAATTTACATTCATTGGTCTTTTACGTCCATTATTAATGCCTTCACTGTAAAAAAAATTCCGTAGAATTTACGGTAAAAAAAGGCAGCTGTGGTTGCCGGAATTTTACCGTAAAAAATACGGTAGCAACATTTTAGGTTTTACGGTTTTAACTTAAATTTACAGTTAAATACCGTAATTTCATTAACTGATATAATGTTAATATACCAACCTATTGAAGTACTGAAATCTGTTTTGTACCTTTGTAATACACTGATAACCACCAAATGCAGGTGGTGATGAGAAAGTCACATGATGAACCAAAGCCCATCACAATCAGCTTTTAAATAATAACATATAGAAGGTGCACAGTGTCATTCACACAAACACTAAACACCATCATGGTAACACACATGAAACTGAAATAATGCAATAAACATTAATTTAACAACATTAGGTGTAACATACAACCCTAATATACAAAACTGATAAGAAAAAACTAAGAAGAAACAGTGTAATGTCCAATACAGTTTTTCACCGTATATAGTAGGGGAATGTACCCTTAACCATTTAAGAGGTTTTTACTGTAGCATTTTTACAGTCTTTTACCGTTAAATTCACTTTTAAATTCACATCATTTTTTACAGTGTTGCAAACACATATATTTGGTTTTCTATTATATACTCTACATTGTTGTTGCAAATTCTGAGGATTTGTCACCAAGGTAATGTTATCTAGCTGGCTGACATGGATAAAGTTTTTTCAAATTTGCTAAAATTATGTGATAGTCTTGGATCAGTAAGCATCAGTAAGAATGTGTCTGTGTATGTGTGTGTGTGTGTACTGTATGCTACTGTTCATAAACTTTGAATCAGTAAGATACTTTAAAAGTGACAGTAAAGACTTTTACATTGTTACAAAAGAGTTACATCTCTGTAGGATCTCTGTCTTCGAACGGACCCACTTACACTATTGAGTCACACATGAAACAATCACATTCCATTGAGACAAACTGAGGCACCCCTATGCAACCAGCTGCGGTCGTAAAACTCATGCAGGGTCAGTGAAGGGTTGAAGCAGTTCCTGTCCTATTTAACGTATCTCTCAAGAGACTCAAATAAAAGACAGTGCTTAAACCCTAACTCAAACTAGGATACAAAACTATCTTTGTTTTACGGGCTTTCAAGGACCAGATGCGTGATACCCCTGACCATTTAACACATAAAAAAAAAAAAGATCTCTGCACCTGGGTATAATATGACTTGTAACCTTTTCAAACCAAGTCACAATGCAAACCAGAACAAAGGCAAATGGTTTTATGCTTATCAAGAGAAACTAAGTGTCAGCAGTCATGCTGTGCATTTGACTTTGATTAATTTTCCAAAGCTGTTTGTGCTTATTGCACAATATAGAATGATAAACACCAAGCCAGTACAGGATAATTCGGCTACATATGAAATATGAATTTCTCTTACAGTACATGCACACACACACACACACACACACACACAAACAAACAAGCACACACTTTATACAGTTTATCACTTTTTTCCTTTCTTCTCTTGGATTGGAATACCCAAGAGAACACAGGTTTAATAAAAAAAAAAATGTGTTAATAACTATAGAGCTCTCCATCTATCTCAAATCCTGTGCCTGGCTTTTGAAGTGGTTTTATGAATTTATATGATAAAGTCAAATTTTTTTAATTTTTGGTCATTTTAGTCTATTTTTGGTCAAGAACAGCCTTACTTCAATTCCCATTTTAGCCTAAACCATGTATTCAAAATTGTGACGTCAACATGACAAATTTGTTTTGGTAGCTTTATCTTCAATAACCAATTTAAATAAAAGTAAATAATGTAAATCTAATCAATAGGCAAACCTCTATAGTCAAGTCAAGTCAAGTCAAATTTATTTGTACAGCGCTTTTCACGATACAAATCATTGCAAAGCAACTTTACTAGTTAGGTACGCAGGAGCTAGCCCATTAAGGGCCTTATAGGCAAGTAATAATATTTTGTAACTGATACGGAACTTAATAGGTAGCCAGTGCAGAGACTGTAAAATTGGGGTAATATGATCATATTTTCTTGACCTGGTAAGGACTCTAGCCGCTGCATTTTGGACCACCTGTAGCTTGTTTATTGAAGATGCAGAAAAGAGGCAAAAAGAGGATTTATTTATATTGTTTATCTTAATGCGTTTCAATTTTTTATTTAATTTTTTTGAAAAGGAAGAGGTATTCATAAAAAAACAACCTGAATGAGAAGAAAGAAATGGATTTTTGTGTGTTAAGGCCTATCCACCGCATCCCCAGGGATACGGTGGGGCGGTGTAACTGTCACCGTTCCCACTGTCTGTCACTCAGTTACTGTCACGGCACGTTTTGTTCCATGTGGATCTTGTCATGAGTGATGAAAGTGTTGTCTCATTCCTTTCATGTATTTATCAAAGTCAGTCAACGACTAAGGGGAATAAACAAGATTATGAGAATATTTTCTTTGGCAAATGGGTCTTTTTTCTTGTTTAACTGAATGTATCTATTAAAGAAACTATCTATTAAAGGTATTTGAGAGTTTAACTTAACAGAAAGCACACTGCCTGGATTATTCCTCTGATACAATACATGCCGCATGAGAACCAATTGGTACTCTGGCTAATGAACACTCGTGAACACGAAAGGTTTGTGTAAAACCCAATGATCATGTGAAGAAGCATGATTTGAGAAGATCCAGCAATCATTTTTGACTGCCTGTACAAAGTCACATGATCAATGCCACAAGTTTACTTTTTTATTTCTCAAAAATGTAAAACTTAGACATAAAAATTTGAATTCCAAATCCTATATATGAGTTGATCTCATAATTTTACTTGACATTATACTTAATTTATAATGAAAAAATAACATCTTTGTATATTTAGCATAATATAATTAGCATACTTATCAGAAATTGAAGGTGCATTAAAGAGGAAAGATGATGAAGAGAAAACACTCTCTTAAAGTAATTGATGGTAATTGTTTCTCATGTGGACGTCAGTAAAAATGAATTTGCATGGCACATCAGTGATAAAACTCATGCATTTGGATGGCGATGTATTCACGGCGGAGGAGCGAGTTTTGTGGGAACGTGCACGCTGCTCACGTGGTCGGTTGCATGATTGTCTGCTGTGAATAAAATGGCACATGCTTGGAGTAATGAGAATAAATTCATGTTTAATGTAATAATAATATTTCTGTAATAAATGTATAGGCTATCTTTAAAATGCATGCAAATTACAGCGAAGCTCAACACCTATCATACGGTGCTCTGCAGTGGAAAAAATGATTTAAACAGTGAATTTTGTATTGATTTCTTTTTGTTGTGGATTTGGACGGTAATTACATCACCACACGATCTTGGTGTTTGTCAAAAAACAGTAGATAATTTGGTCGGGGATTTTTACGTGGGTGGTAGGATAAAAACACAGACATTCTGGATTCGGACGGCAATAAAATCACCGACTACCCTTGCAAATCCTGAAAATACCTTACGTCCCCCTGAGAAACAATTACGGTCCAAATAGGGCTTTAGTCTCAAAGCTGGACTGCCGGATGCCGTGCGCGCGCCCAAAGACAGTTGGACATAGTGGTGTATTAGTGGTAAAAAATTATATAAATACTGTTCGGTTTCTGGCAAAAAAACGATATAAATACTGTTCAGTTTCTTGCACAGACCGATCGTTTTGTGTCTTTACACATCAATGTATCGTCACGAGCCGCAGGGTTTAATTTGGATTTGTCTGTGCATGTTTTTTTTACTCTCATAGATTTTGTTACCATTGCCATGCATTATATGACTGATAGACTGCAACGGTTGGAGTTAAAAATCATCATATGTGTTCTACTGAAGAAACAAAGTCACCTACATCTTGGATGCCCTGGGGGTAAGCATATAAACATCAAATTTTAATTTTTGGGTGAACTATCCCTTTAAGTTGCTGTGTGTTCAGTTTGAGTTTGTCCGGTCTCGTCTATGTTGACGTCTGTATTTCACGGTTGTGACCCTGCCTGTTATCTACTGAGTTTCGTATTGTGGATTATTCATTAAAGACTTATATATATCATATCTTCTTCGTTGTGTGTGATCATCGACCGTAACATGACACCTACAGAGAGGTTTATTAACATGCTCACTGTTTTTTAATCTTTTTGGTAATCTTGGCCTAAACAGTTTGGTCAGGTGCTCGGCCTGTTCATTCAAAGTCAGGGGAAGTGAGATGAAATAAGCATATTTTCTAGGTCCAATAAATCATTCATGTTGTCTTTTTTCCCTCCGTAACCACGTGGCCTGGGTTCTGAGCTCATGCATCTGCTCTATGTGGAAAATAATGTGTTTTTTTAACTTTAAACCGCATAAACACATTTCATTACACCAAATACACCAAATAATGTTCTTTTTAGCAGCATCATATGACCCCTTTTATGTCTCAATCCACCACACATGGTGTTAAATTTTGGTGTTTATGTGTTAACACTGACAATTTATTTTTCTTGATAATGTTGTTCAAAGGGATAGTCCACCCAAAAATGAAAGTTCTGTGATTATATACTCACTCTAATGTTGTCCCAAACCTGAATTACTTACTTTCATCTCTAAAACAAAAAATCATATTTTGAAGAATATTTTTTGATGTTTCTTTGTCCATAAAATAAAAGTCAATGGGGTATATAACAAGTCATTTGCACCCCTTAACTTTTATTGTATTGACAAATAATGACTCTGTAAATATATAATAAATAATGTTCCCTGTTTGACACAACAGCCAAACAGAAAGTCCAGCACCCAAACTCATGCCATTGGCTGAGCTGCTGTTACTGTGTGGGGCAGATGTTATCTCAAGAAATGTAGAAGAAATGCTGTGTAGATTTGTCCCTAATACTCCTACTGTGACAGTTCTGTTAAATTGCAGGCTGGACAGTTTTTGGTGTTAAGACATGCAGCAATATTAGTCTAATTCTACAGCTCATTAGTTTGAGTTTCTGTCCAGGAGTGAACTCACGGCTGTGTTAAATAAAACAAGACTGACCTGGCATGCCTGTGCAATTATTCCAATTATGCAATCCATCTTTGTTGGAAGAGGAAAAAAGTATCTTCACACAGGTTAGAACAATAATGCTTGCTCCAGAGAGTGTAAATGAAATATTGGATTCTTCATTAAAATTCCCCATGGATGTGAAGAGATCATTATAAATCCCTAATCAGTTTTTCTCCGCAGCAGAGATGTGGGCTGTTGACAAGTTTTTTTTTCTTTCTGTCTCTGCTTTTATTCAGCAGATAGCTTGAGCGTTGTGATAATTGTCATTATCCAATAAGAGACTGCACAAAGGGAATAATTTAACAGCGTGCATAGCTGAGGCCAAAGAGTAAATTCTTTATATTCTGGCGTAATGGCACTTCACTTAATTCACAGCTCTTTTTTTATTCCAAGGGCACATAACATTGCATCCATATATTATACACATCAATTACACTGCATTTTCACATTCATACACAGTATGTAATGGTGTTTTATGGTAGACAGAGATTACTATATTTAGCTATAATAAACAGCTTTACCCTTTACCCTTAAAAGGATGTGGGTTGTTTTAAGTGTTTGCTCAGATACACTTATGGCTGTTTAAACTAGGGGTGCATTATATATTGGTACCATATTGGTTAACAGCAATATTATTATTATTATTATTTTAATTAATTGGTATCAGTTGATTTTGGATATTTAACTGTTCATTATTTTCTTGTTTTTACATTTTGATTACCTTCATTGTCATCTATCACTTATTTATTTAAAGTTTATCTTTAAAATCCCTAATAATTTAATAACATTGTTAAATGTAATCTTTAGCAAATCTCAAAATGAATATATTTTCCTTAATGTATATTATAATGTTGTGATGCCTACATTCAGTTGTTGTTAGATTTTTATTTATTTTTTTAAATAATTAACAGCTTATCAGTATTGGCCAGACTTTAAATACTGTATCTGTGAAACCCTAATTTGAACTGTTCTGAATAGTGACTAAATACATATTTGTTAAGTTCAGAATATAAATTAAATCCCACAACTGTTATAGTAGTTTTGTGATGACTATTATTTCCAGCAAATATTTTTTAGAACAATTTCCTGTCATTTCCCAAACATAATTAGCATCCATCACAGCACACACCTTTGTTTCTTTTGTTGCATTCTCACTCTGCACCCTAGTGCTTATTTTATGTTTGGCTACACACTGTTCCTAGTCCACTCTCACTTTTTCTTTCTAGTTGACTCTGTCACTCCCATCTCATTCTGCACGTATTAAGCGACATTTAAATAATATGAAGAGGCAGAAGGGGGCTGGATTCATTATTTACCAGAGTCCTCCTGGGAGATGAGAAGTGACATGCGATGCAGCACTTCAGGGAGCCGAAAGACTGCACAGGGATAACTAAAGGGCACGTGACACGCTCTGTTCTATTTTTAACACTACAGACCAATGTTTGCCTGGAGGATTTTTTTTAAAGTCAGCATGGTTGCTGTTACATTATCTCACACGACATTGATAGTGATGAAAAAGCATGCAGTAATTTTCAACAAGTTTACGATTTTTTTTTTTTTTTTTACTGTAATGGGTAATGAAAAAACAGAAAAGCACACGCTGCTCATGCTGCATGCTTGAGGTTCAACAGAATTCTCCTTCCTGTTCTGTTCAAAACCACATCAAGGGGAAATGTACAAGGAATCTGCAAGAACAGAAACCGAAAGTCACACGACAATGATAGTGATGAAAAAGCATGCAGTAATTTTCAACAAGTTTACGATTTTTATTTTTTTTTTTACTGTAATGTGTAAGTGATAAAAAGATTAGACAACCACTACAAGCAGTGCCGATCTTAGACTTCTGGGGGCCCTACGCAAAACTGTCGGCGGGGCGGTATGAGTGGTTATGAACGAATGAATGAAACGCATTTGTCCGTGTTTCACT
>NW_015646169.1:69194-70724 GCF_001515625.1 Sinocyclocheilus rhinocerous | reverse complement strand
ACGCTTTCAACTCGTTTTTTTAGTCTCGAGCAAGACTGTATGACATTCACATTACATGATTTGACTGATTTTTACGTAGAAAGGGCGACAGCGCACCGCATTAAAAGAAATTATCATTCATGTTTTCATATCCGATGGCCAAATTAAAAAACGAAACTAAAATTAAATCATCTTTGAGAGCAAGGGGGCCCCCCTGGTGTTTCGGGGGCCCTACGCAGCTTGCGTATTTTGCGTATAGGGAAGATCGGCTTTGACTACAAGTGAGAGTTTTACACAAAACAAAATGTTATCCAGGCTGATCTTTGAATGTTTGATGAATTTCCATTAAAAATAACAAGCCGTGTGGCCGCATGTCCTCCTCTGTATGTCAGGTGGGGCCGTACTGTACAGAACTCCCTAGGGTGCTCAGCTAGGGAGCTTGGGTGGCTAATTAACACTCTAATTAAAAGTAATGTAAAATCAAAGCTACTGCAATGCATGTACCCACAGCCAAAATAGATCTAATGAGGGGGGAAGGAAAAGAGGCAGGCTGTTTCTGCAAGGTTGCTGTTGGTTGAAAGCTCTGAATCACTGTACAGATCTGTGATAACCTCTAAGTACTGGTAGTTTAAATGGCACAAGTTCCTGAACCTGACTGTTGACCCACTTGGCACAGCTCCAGTGTTGTTCATTTGTGTACTGTGCTGTCCTGCTTAATGCTGTCATGCCTCAGGAACCACACCAGTGGCACTTGACTGCATAGCTGGCAAATACTTCATCTTTTATAGTGATATGTAAATCAGTAAGAGCTCTTTCTGAAACAGAAACCTGACTGTACAACAGAATGGTTCCCATTCCAACATTCAGTTTGTGAATGGTTCATTCAATAAAATAAGTTATTTTTCTTTCTATTTTTAAATATTGTTATACTTTGCAGAGTGACTGCATTTCCCAGTGTGACTATTCTGTCATGACAACTCTCTGGATAGTTTGGTATGTTAATGAATATGGCAATGTTAATGTACTTGGTTTTGGTAGACTAGATCTGCTGCACACGCTACTGCTGCTATTATTACTGCTGCTGCTGCAGAGTAGGTATGGAGACTTGCTACTGCCAATACATCAAAGTCAAAGTCTGCTTTATTGTCAATTCTGCCACATGTACAGCACATACATACAGAGAATTGAAATTGCGTTACTCTCAGACCCTTGGCGCATACAGTTAACACTTAACATAGAAAAAGTGGCATAAGGCACATGTCAGTTAAAGTGCAAACCAGTGATATAAACAACTGTGAAGATATAATGAGTGTAGTGCAAAAAGAGCTTATAAGTCTGTTAAAGTGATAAAGAGCTAAAGAGCTCAGAGATCTTCTCAGCTGCTCTCACTATGCGTTGAAGTGTCTTGCAGCAGGATGCATTGCAGGCGCCATACTACACTGTGATGCAGCTCGTCAGAATGCAGGAAGTAGAGACGCTGCTGTGCTTTCTTGGCCAGTGCTGCGGTGTTGTCAGTCCAGGAGAGGTCCTCTGTGATGTGCACACCCAGGA
>NW_015646169.1:58151-69184 GCF_001515625.1 Sinocyclocheilus rhinocerous | reverse complement strand
AAATGTCCTGGAGGGAGGGGAGAGAGGCACCAACGATCTTCTCAGCTGCTCTCACTATGCGTTGAAGTGTCTTGCAGCAGGATGCATTGCAGGCGCCATACTACACTGTGATGCAGCTCGTCAGAATGCAATGAGACCCACTACAGTTGTGTCATCCGCAAACTTAATAAAGAGGTTGGAGTTTTGTGATGGTGTGCAGTCGTGTGTCAACAGAGTGAAGAGGAGGGGGCTCAGCACACATCCTTGGGGAGCCCCAGTGTGATGGTGCTGGATGTGTTACTGCCGACCCGTACTGCCTGAGGACTCCCAGTCAGGAAGTCCAACAGCCAGTTGCACAGCGAAGTGTTGAGCCCCAGCTGGACCAGTTTGTGAATGAGCTGTTGAGGGATGATTGTGTTGAATGCTGAACTGAAGTCTATGAACAGCATTCTAACATATGAGTCTATTTTGTCCAGATGTGTGAGTGCTGAGTGGAGGGTAGTGGCGATGGCATAGACGCGACGGATACGTACAAAAACACTGCGACTCACAAGATAAAAAACACGAAAACACCATTCTGTCGGGAGAGAGAGAAGCCGCAGCGTGTGCACGCGCCGCCATCTTGGGAAAAATCATACATCAACATACACAGACACACTGCTGTGAGCATGTAGCCATGTCGCTGTTGCACAAATAGCATACATGAAATTACCCATAGTCAATCTAGACAGGTGGAACTGGGGGAGTTGGAGGTTTTCAGAGGAACTCTATTTCTGATATATGCCACTTTATATTTCACAATTGCGACCTTGCTTTTCACAGTTATGACTTTATATCTCACAGAGTGACTTTACATCTCACAAACACACTGTCAGAAAAAAATGTGCAAAATTTTACATTTTGGGATGCAACATCTTGTCACTGGGGCAGTACCTTTAAGGGGACATCTTTTTACCTTACCTACCCATAAAAATTGCTCTGATGTAATTAGCCAGTGGATGATTTAACCAGCATTATGCCTTCTTAGTAACTAGTGCCTCTTTAGAGCTTGAATTTTTATTTCATTCATTCAGAGCAGACATGGATACCAAACATACAGATTTCTTACCTATTGTTATGTCTCCACAGATTGTCTTCCGCAAGATTGTCGATGTGAAGAAGGAAGAAGAGGAGAGGAGACACCAGAAAAACGAGGTGACGTTGTCAATCCCCGTAGACCATCCTGTCCGCAAGCTCTTCCAAAAGTTCAAGCAACAGAAGGAGATGCGTACACAAGGTTCATCACAGCATGACCTGGAGAGGAACCAGTTTCAGGTGGAACACCACCTCCATCCACTGTCCCACCAGATTCATCATCAGCAATATCAGCCCCAGTACCAGGGCCACCATCCTCTTCAACATCAGCACGTGGACCCCATGCAAAACGGGGCCCCTGACTCGAGAAATGGCAACAGTGGGTCTAGCGTTGTGACCGTCTCGCAGATAACCCCAATCCAGAGCACCCTAGCCTACGTTCAGACTGAGGAACCAAACAGGAGTGAAAGCCATGAGGCAATGGAGCTCAAGCCCAGCTTTGGCATAGAGGGCTCAAATTGTCTAAAGGTAACAAGTCCGGTTAGACCAAGAGGAGGACCAGGAAGAGGCTGGATGCGTTTTCATAACATTGCATCAGGATCATCTCCTATGCTTCAGCTGGAACTAGAGAAGCAGCCACAGCAGAAGGAAGAGGAATGGGGGGATGTATCCCAGGCACTAAATGCGATCTCCCAGGATGGGAAGAGCCAGGAAGCAGAGGGTGGGCAGTCTAACGAAAGGGATCCCAGTGGAAACGGTAATAATAGTGATGAGACTGATGAGAATAATGCCCTACACAAGACTGACTCTTGCGACAGCGGAATCACAAAAAGTGACTTGCGTATTGACTGGGTTGGTGATTCACGGCGCCCATACGAGAGATGCTCAATGGAAAGGAGCCCGGACGAACAGCCCAGCCCTGGAGTGGCCCTTCAGGGGATTCACTTTCAGCCTATCCCTGAACAGACTGTACTTCAAAACAGTCTGTACGAGGCAAAGCTGGAACTAAAAGGTGACATCCAGACATTAAATAGTCGGCTAGCAGCTCTAGAGGACCAGATGGGGGAGATTCTGAGACTTCTCTCCGAGAAGAGGAAACCTTCCCCACCTCCTCAGGCCTCCTCGCCAAAAACCACACTTCAGTGCCAGGACATCTTTGCCGTTTCTCAGCCTGTCACTCCAGAAATGGAGGGGGACAATGGACCCCTTTGAATTTGGATAAATATATTTAGATATTGATATGCTGTTTTTATCACTTCCCTTCCTCACACTCAGGAAGAAAAGGTAAATACTGATGATTAGAGGAAGGATCTTTGCTGTTGTAAATATATACTTGCATGTCCAGCTGGAATCTGGCCTGCCAATGAAATCTTCTCTATGGATAGTAGGTGCTTGTACACGTACGGAGTCGGCTGCATGCAGAGATGGTTTTATTCTGACCTTGAACACGGGATCTTCTAAACAGGTGATATTTCAGGGCATTTTCTCTTTGAGCGACAGCTTGATGCCCCAGACGTGGGATCTTGGGTTGCTGTAAGGCAGAATCAGGCTTGGTTTAATAACGCCATTGGTCATTCTTCATAGTGAAATGGCTATGACTTACTTTCCTCTGTAGAGCACAAAAGAAGATATACTGATAAATGTATTACCTGTTTTTGTCCATACAGTGATAGACAGTGGGGTCCAACATAACATTAGACCCTATAAATTTCATTGTATGGGCAAAAAACCACCAAGACTTTTTCAAGATTTTGGTGTTATACAGGTTTGAAACGACATGAGGCTAACTAAAAGAACTTTCATTTTTAGGTGAACTATCCCTTTAACACAGTTTGCTCAAATATTACGTCCCCCTCCAGTATGCAGTTCTCCTTTATGAGCATAATGATTGGACGTTTGCAAGATTGTTTGCCTAGATGATTTCTTGGATGTGATTAAGGAGATAATCCAATAACTAAACTCATTTTTTATATTCAAAACCCATTTCATTACCAAAATTCCATTATCAGTATTGCCTTTTCTGTATTTATTTTGCAGAACGTTATGATAGATAAGAGAGAAATGACTTAGCCCAATTTTTGAGGGGCTGTTTTACATGTTTTAGAGAGATATATCTGCATGCTGGATGGATTTAGCTCTGGCATGGTAGGACTAGGGACTAATTGTTTTTCCCTTATCAATTATGCAAACATACAAAGTGCAAGTCACAAAGGGAGGCCTGCATTTTGGGAAAGCATGAACACAGTCAGGTCATTTGGAAATTATACAAGCATGCACTGAATTCTTTGCATGACATCAACATTGTGTGTTACATATGAAAGGTCATGGATTCCTATTATTGTTTCCCAAGAGAAATTCTCAAAGTATACTACCCACATTTAATTTCATTCCAGATGCATATTTCAAAAACCTTTATATTTTAATCCAGCACCCCAACTAAAGCTACATTAAACTGCCTACTAAGGCATTGATTTTGAATGAACCTTTCAGTTGGTCATTTGAAAGTGCTGTGGGGAACTTTCTAAATATTATATTATTATATCCACAGGCGGTGACTCACTGCTTATCAGCATACTCATGGGTGCTTTAGATGGTTTATAGCGTAATGACTAATGCCCCTTCACCTCTTTTTTCCCATCAGTTCTATTGTATGTTATTAGTCCATTCTGGTGATGTTCATACCAAACACAGGGGATGTTGAATTGTGAATGGGGTTCAGAAGAGAGACTATTATGATTAATACAACAACAGGAGTGTGGTTGTTTCAGTTTTCCTGTAATTGCATATAGATCCTTTAACATAAAAATGTTCTGTCATAAAGCAATCCATAACAAGCAACAGTACTTCAAAGCAATAGCCTTTTATCATATATCCTTCCACTTATTCCCTAATTTGGTTCCCTCTTTGATAAACACATGCTAATCACTCTAAGTGCTCAGATAATAATATTAGTTCACTACTAATTGTTAGGTTTAATCATAGTTTCAGAGTTTATGATGTTCATTGGGACCAAAGACATTAGTTATTTTGTACTAATCGCATTATATCTGTGTCCTGCTCAAATTCTCAAACCCATTATTAGCTGTTACCAGTGGATGGTGATAAAAACCTTACTGGGTTTTCTGTTTTGCTACTTGAGCAAAATAAACATAAGCAAGATTACAGAATTTACAGAAATATGGGCATAATATTTTCAAACCCCATGATTTCATATTGAGAATTGTTTTGTAAACGAAATAGTTCACTAAAAAAATGAAAATTCTGTCATCATTTACTCACCATGTCATTCCAAACCTTAATCTTTCTTCAATGTAAGACAAAATGAGAAAGGTTGATGTTGTACTGGCCAATTTTTTTATACTTTGTTGTGTGTTTTATGCTATTTTGTAACTTGACAGTTTGGATTGCCATTAACTGCAATTATATGGCAAAGAGCGGCCAGTACGTTCTTTAACATATAACCTTTTGTGTTACAAGTCATATAGGTTTAATGTATGAGTTTAAAATGTAAATAAATGATGACCGAATTTTCATCTTTGGCTGAACTATCCCTTTCAAGCTGACATAACATTTTTGAATCATGAATATAATAACAGTAATAATATCTTTTATAACACACTTGGAGAATCATAAAAAATAAAAACACTCGATTATGTATCTTTTTTTTCATTCACTGATTTCAGTGTCCTGTGCTCCTTCATTCTGTTTGAGTTATTTTTCCTGTCATTCAGCCCAGTGGAGAGGAGCACAGACAGTGAAAGGATTATTCTTTGAGTTTCCCATGAAATTGAAGAGATGGATATAATAGATACTAAAAGCTGTAATACTGTGGCAGACGACGTGAGTCTCTGTAATGGAATAGAGCTGACTCGCTGCGTGGACCCCAGGGTGCCTGTTTCGAGGATTACACACAGTTTTCAGAGAGCTATGAGGGTATTCAGCTCCACTGGGTATTGAAACTTTTCAGAGTGGGGGAGGGTTTGAGATGATGTGCCTGATCCTTACACACGCTGGAGCCAACGGTGAGCACCATGGGCCCAGTGAGGCGTTGGTCTCTGGCATCTGACTGCATGCTGCATTTTTGAACTGAATAAAACTTAATGCCAATGAGAATGATATTTGCCTGCAAAAGCAGTGTTTTGCTGCGACTTTTCATGCACACATACACAAAAGGGCAGAGGCCTGGGCACTAAATCACTAAAAACACATCACACGCCAATACAGAAAATTTCTACTGTCTATCAATATATGCTGGCCATTGCACCACAATCAGCAAATACAGTAACTGACATTAAATTGCGATTTATTATATATCCAGTCTCTATAAAAACGGGGGGAAAAAAGATAAAACCAAAATGTGGGATGTTAAAATCAAACAGCACCCATAATGAATTAAAGGAATTTAAATAAAATTAATTTAATGCAATTTTTGATCTATGATAGTTTATTTAATAACACAAATATAGATTGTCTGTCAGCAAATATTAGCTATTGTGCCTTTAAAAGGGATCCATACTGTTGACATTTTTCTTGTGTTGTTTTACAACATTAAACCTCACACAGGATATATTTTGGCTTCTTTGACATTAATCTTTTTTTGTTAAATTACTATTGGTCAAAACTTCTTACCGTTAGTTATTAAACAAGTATTGTTTGGCACCAATTTTGCCCTAATATCTATCTATCTATCTATCTATCTATCTATCTATCTATGCTCTCGCTCTGTCAGGTTGCATGAATATCGTGAGTAGATGAGCCTTTATAGTTCACCCAAAACTTATAATTTTTGTCAATTCTGTCAGAATGTTGGTAACCAAACAGATGATGGTTACCATTGATTTCCAAAGTATTGAAAAAAAATACTATGGAAGTCAATGGCTACCATTGTCACAGTTATGTTCTGTTTCTTTGTTTTGGTTCTGTGTTTCTCATTTACCTAGTTTTAGGCCCTGTCCACACGAACAATGGTATTTTAAAAACCGCAGCTTTAATTATGTGGTTTGGCCATTCGTCCACATGCAAACGCAGTATCAGGTCAACCAGGTCAAACCAAACCTTTTTGAAAACTCCTGCCAGGGAGAAGATTTTCAGAAACTCCAGTTGCAGTGTTGTCATGTAGCCAGTGAAACCGGAGATTTTGGCTTGTGACGTCGGAGTGCACTCTGTCATCTCCTTTGTTTGACATGTGGCAAGATTTTTTTTTTTTAACAAAGGACAAAAAACTCTGTTTATAAAAATACCCATGTGTACGTGTGGACTAGGCCTCAGTCTGTTTGATTATCATTCTGTTCACCTGTTGTCTTATTAATTAGCTCATTAGTTCCTTCCTATTTATACTCCCTGTTAAGTTATTTTTCTGGTGTCATCCATGTTATGGTTGTGTTTGCCTGCCTATGTTTGGATCTACTTGTGGATATTATTAAAGCCTATTTTGGAGTTTCATCGTTCTTGTCTTTTCATCCGTTTGTGATAACCATCAACTGTTTGGTTACCTTATTGGTTACACTATTACATTAAATTACATTTAAAAATATCTACTTTTGTGTTCATGAGAAGAAACTCATACAAGTTTGGAACATCTGGAGGTTGAGTAAATGATGACAGAATGTATTTTTTGGGTGAAGTATCCCTTTAATATTAAGCTTCGGTTTTATGCTTGAGGTCACCATTTTGCTTGAAGACATTGAAAACAGATTCTCCCAAGTCACAAGTGTCTCACAGACTCCATCAGAACTTCTGTGTTTTCCTGCATTCATTTTTACCCTCCGCCCTTACAAACCTGCCAGGGCCTTTTTGCACAGAAAGCATCCCTGCAACATGATGGTGTGTTTCTGATCATGTGCAGTTTGGATTACAACAAACACAGCGTTTAGTCTGATGTCCAGAAAGCTCAGTTTTAGTCCCATCAGACAATATAACCTTCTTCCAGCTGGCTTCAGTGTTTCCCACATGTCTTCTGGCAAAGTGTAGATGGGATGTCATATGCCATTTTCTAACAGTGGCTTCTGTTTGTCACTCTCCCATAAAGCTGTGACTAAAGCTTTTCCATTTCTTAATTAACTCCAAGAGATATTCAAAGTATCTTCTCACATCCATTTCTCCTGGCTTGTGTTTCTGTTACTCTTTTCAGAGTTGCTTGGAGTGTTCGTTTTTCCTCACGGTTTATGTTCTGCCGCAGTTCTGACTCACCAAAACTTGGACCTCACAGATAGAGGTATTTACAATCATCAGAGACTACACACAAGTCCATTTAACTATTCATTTAACATTAAGTATTTATGACTACAAACCAATTGGCTGCACCAGTGATATTTTTGGTGAGTCACATATAAGGATAAAAACTTCTGGATGATCATTTTCTCTTTCTGTTGATCAGTGTTAAAAAGCCAAATTAAGTCAATGTGATTCAGTGCTGCACAACAACAAAGCATGGAAAAATGAGTGAATATTTTACAGGCACTGTAAAGTTTAAGATTATACATTAACCTCAAAACTGTCACGAGAACATTGTTTTTGAATAAAGGCTGTTGAGGTTATAGTTAACTTCTAACTGGACAGAAATAGATGTCAGGTAAACCATCATTTCAAGCTGATCTGCAGTTCAGAGGGACTGGAGGCAGGGTCAGTTTTCTCTTTCTTTCAGACCTGCATGTTTTCAGATGTCGCCAGAATTTCTTTGCTCTCATCTGTTCTCATAGCTGAAGTGCTGCCCAGGCTCCTCTTACCCTTTTGGAAGCAGTGACCACTGAGTTTATTAAGCCTTTTCCACTGTAAATGAGACTGCCTTTTTATCAGTGTAAAAAATGATTATGATAATATTTCTGAGGGAGGTGGGGGAAAGTGTTTATTTTTACCACACTGGCATGATTATTAATAATTTGTTATATACAGTGTAATACACTGATGTTATAAAATAAAAATTGAATTGTGCTAATTTACTCATCTTGTCATTCTTCTAGTTTTCACCTGTATTAAAATGCACATTGTTTTGTAGTTTTATAAGTTATCACATTATAGTAATTTCACCTTTCAATATTGTCCTGTTTCAACTATCCAGTTGCTCTCTGATAATCTAGAATGTCCAAAAAAAAAAATTTAAAGTATCTGAATGATTTGACACACTGACCCAACTCCAACATAACCCTCAGTCTTTGTCTCCAAGCTGTGATACAGTGAGTCTGTTTCCTTGACAACTTAGACCCTAATCTCCATGGAAATGCCTTACCTTGCCAACAGTGTTGACCTGAGGACTTTTGAAACTACTCCCTATAAACAGATCCCTCAAGATGGACTGCTAGTTACTCTTTAAGATCATTAGCTGAACCCATCCAGGTAAATTTCACCCTTCCAAACCCCCTGATGTCAAATGTGGAGTGCCTACAGTTGAATACTAAGCCATCCTGACACTACATAGAGATGGTTCTCGAAGTGTAAGGAGAGCCCAAAAGACTTTCTGTCTCAAAAGTCAAGAGAAGTACATTTCTCATATGTTCACTTCCACACATTCAAATCTGCAGCATCAATGATACTCACTAGAATCAAAGACGTTTATGAATAGTTTCAACCTTTTCTCTTTGTATGGTTTTAAGTGTTATGTGCTACACAAATTAGTGGTGAGTGATATAATTTTTCTTTTACATCAGATACAAAGTATTACCAAGACTAATGTCAGTGTTATTTAGTACTATTTAATACGCTTACATTATTAATATTTTGAGCATTTATTTTTATATTTTCAGTTTTCATTTTAGTTTTAAGTTTTAGTTTTATGTGCTTTTGTCGTTTTTTTAATATATATTTAAAATATTATTTGGCTTTATGTTTATTTCAGTTTATAAATGTTATTTCAGTTAGTTGCCAAGGCAACCTTTCTAATTTTCATTTAAGTATTTTAAGTTTAGGTTTTTTTTGCATTTAATATTTATTTATTAACTTTACGTCAAATCACAAAATTAAAACATTTTTAATAATAAAAAATATATACAATTAACCAACAAAAAAGCTATATATTATAATATATTATACATTATTAGCTTTTATTAGTTATTATTAGTTTTTCTGGTTGAAAAGTGAAAAAGGAGTAGGCTGTAATTTTCTGTGCCCCATCAGACTAACTGTCTAGGTGATGCTGCTTGTGTGTCAAGCCAAATGGTCGAGAAGCAACCTAGTGAGGCATTTGTCAAAATAATTGGACAGTACTTAGTTTACATGATATGTGTACTTGTTGTGGGAGGAAGGAAATGTCATCAAGGCTTTGTATGTTACCATTATGTTGCATCATGATATTGTTAGAATGGATTCTGAATGCTCTAGCAGAGCTAGTAAACTTGCTTTGGCCTAGAGATGCACAATACCAACCCGGTCTCATCAGAAACATAACTATTTATGGTGTGGTGAATTCTTATGAATTTGTACAATTTATACGTTCTACACTGTGGTCTCTTATATGGTCAATATGGTCACTTATACTGTATGGTCAATTTATTTGATATTTATCTCCAAACACCACACAGCACAAGAGAACTCCATTTAAAATGCCAAAATAAAACATGCACTATTTGTACAACACAGCTATACTTAGCACACAGCCTTCCTGAAGAGCTGAGGCTGCCACCCACACAATTCTCTTCGCTTCATATAATAGTGTGAAAATAATATCAGGATGAGATGTGCGTTTAGATATTTAATTATATTTTTATTCTTTCTGGGGAAAGCTGTCTCAGAATACCATCATCTGTCAGTGTGTTTCAACACTGTGTGATATCTTGCCAAAAACACCATCTTTACAAGAAGACATGAGGCTTCTCTAAATACTGACTGGACTGAAATCAAATTCTGGCTGCCAGCTTTTCAGGGGCAGGCAGCCAATGTTGTATTTTAATCTAGTTAGTACATCAAACATTCAATGCATTTTTAAAACATTTGGTAATGTTTCTCAAGTCAACATATTGCTGTTGATAATGCCAATAATTGTTAATGCTAGTGTACGTTTACCTGATGTCTATCATTGCCTGATTATTTCTAGCGCAATGTAATAGTTGTTGTCATCTTTCAGTTAAAGGTGGTTGTGTCATTTCTGCACCACTAATGTCACCAAATGGAATTGCAAAAATTGTGATTGATTTAAAACAAGATTCCTGAACAGAATCAGAATCAGAAAGAGCTTTATTGCCAAGTGTGTTTACACATGGAATTCGTCTTGGTGTCAGGAGCACAGAAAGTGTACAGAAAGTACAAACATAGTGCAGACATACATATAATTGAAGGTAATAAAAACACTAATAATAAAGAGAATAGACAATAAGTTATAAATAACAATATAGTAATAAAATATAGAGAAAAAGAAAATGTAAGTAGAGAGAAATGTGAATGTGCATATGTGCTATTTACAGATGAAAGTTTTGATGAGTTATTTACAGATGTACAGTCCTGAGGTGTTATGTGTTGTTCAGGTGGGATATGGCCTGGGGG
Organism: Sinocyclocheilus rhinocerous; assembly: GCF_001515625.1. Taxonomy (NCBI): domain Eukaryota; kingdom Metazoa; phylum Chordata; class Actinopteri; order Cypriniformes; family Cyprinidae; genus Sinocyclocheilus; species Sinocyclocheilus rhinocerous. The sequence goes on along the minus strand of NW_015646169.1, from coordinate 58,660 downwards.
AAAAACTGTTCTTGTGTCTGGCCGTTTTGGTGCACAGTGCTCTGTAGCGCCGGCCAGAGGGCAACAATTCAAAGAGGGAGTGTGCTGGGTGTGTGGGGTCCATAGTGATTTTACCAGCCCTTTTCCTCACTCTGGAGGTGTAAAGTTCTTGAAGGGTGGTCAGGGGGGCACCAGTAATCCTCTCAGCAGTCCTGACTGTACGTTGTAGTCTCCTTATGTCTGATTTGGTAGCTGAGCCAAACCAAACAGTTATAGACGAACACAGGACGGACTCAATGATGGCAGAGTAGAACTGTATGAGCAGTTTCTGTGGCAGGTTGAACTTCCTCAGCTGGTGAAGGAAGTACAACCTCTGCTGGGCCTTTTTCACAATAGAGTCAATGCGATTGCCCCACTTCAGGTCCTGAGAAATGGTGGTGCCCAGGAACCTGAATGACTCTACTGCTGCCACAGTGCTGTTCATGATGGTGAGTAGGGGGAGTGCAGGGGGTTTCCTCCTGAAGTCTATA
>NW_015646169.1:51403-58011 GCF_001515625.1 Sinocyclocheilus rhinocerous | reverse complement strand
GGAGTCAATGTGAGTGTCCCACTTCAGGTCCTGAGAGATGGTGGTGCCCAGGAATCTGAATGACTCCACTGCAGCCACAGTGCTGTCCATAATGGTGAGTGGGGGGAGTGCAGGGGGGTTTCTCCTGAAGTCCACTATCATCTCCACTGTTCTGAGCGTGTTGAGCTAGAGGTTGTTATAACTGCACCAGACAGTTAGCTCTTTAACCTCCTGTCTGTAAGCAGACTCGTCTCCGTCCTTGATGAGGCCGATGACTGCAGTTGTTGGTGTACGGCAGAGGGGCACCAATAATCCTCTCAGCAGTCCTGACTGTACGTTGTAGTCTCCTTATGTCTGATTTGGTAGCTGAGCCAAACCAAACAGTTATAGACGAACACAGGACGGACTCAATGATGGCAGAGTAGAACTGTATGAGCAGTTTCTGTGGCAGGTTGAACTTCCTCAGCTGGTGAAGGAAGTACAACCTCTGCTGGGCCTTTTTCACAATAGAGTCAATGCGATTGCCCCACTTCAGGTCCTGAGAAATGGTGGTGCCCAGGAACCTGAATGACTCTACTGCTGCCACAGTGCTGTTCATAATGGTGAGTGGGGGGAGTGCAGGGGGGTTTCTCCTGAAGTCCACTATCATCTCCACTGTTCTGAGCGTGTTGAGCTAGAGGTTGTTATAACTGCACCAGACAGTTAGCTCTTTAACCTCCTGTCTGTAAGCAGACTCGTCTCCGTCCTTGATGAGGCCGATGACTGCAGTTGTTGGTGTACAGGGAGAAGAGCAGTGGGGAGAGAACACAACCCTGGGGGGCACCAATGCTGATAGTGAGGGTCCTGGATTTGAGTTTGCCCAGCCTCACTAGCTGCTGCCTGTCTGTCAGGAAGTTGGTGATCCACTGACAGATTGGGGTGGGCACGGAGAGCTGGGACAGTTTGGCTGAGAGAAGGTCAGGCATAGACCAGTCTCTCAGATGACTTCATGACCTCAGACGTGAGAGACAGGTCTATAATCATTAAGTCCAGTGATCCGGGGGGACCGGAATGATGGTGGAGCGTTTGAAGCAGCAGGGACCTTCACACAGCTCCAATGAACTGTTGAAGATCTGTGTAAAGATGGGGGCCAGTTGGTCAGCACAGACCTTTAGACAGGCAGGTGAAACACCATCTGGGTCTGAAGCTTTCAAACCGAGCCGTGCCGTGCCGTGTCGTACCGTACTGAGCCGTGCCGAGCCGAGTCGTACCACTCAGTGGAAAAGCACCATTAGTCTTCTGCTTTCTGAAGACCCGGTTCACATCCTGTACACAGACCTTAAGCGCAGGTTGAATGGTGGGGGAGGCAGGGAGGGGAGTTGCAGGAGGGGTAGGTGAATGTGTGAAGTGCAGATCAGAGCAGGTGTGGAGTGGTAGACTGGGCTTTCAAACCGGCAGTAGAACACATTCAGATCGTCAGCCAGTTGTTGATTCTCCACACACTGTGGGGGTGGTGTCTTGTACTTAGTGATGTTCCTCAGACCAGTCCATACTGACGCCGGGTCGTTGGCTGAAAACTGTTTTTTCAGCTTTTCAGAGTAGGTTTTTTAGCCACTCTGATCTCTTTTGTCAGTCTGTTTCTGGCCTGGTTGTACAAGATTTTATCCCCACTTCTGTAAGCATCCTCTTTGGCATGACGAAGCTGCCTGAGTTTCCCAGTAAACCACGGTTTGTCATTATAGAATGATAAGGTTTCCCTGTTTGCCATTGGTCGGCCAAACAGAGAGTCCCGGCCCCAAACTCACACCACTGGTTGAGTCAGTGCCGCTATATTGCGTTGGGGTGTGTTTCCCAAACAACAGCATAACTTGCTGCTTAGCTACCACAGTATTATGCATCTTTGGAGAAAATAATTAGCTTTTTCCTGAAATCAAACTGTTGCACATCTGTGGTTTAAACCACATTGGTTTGACAATATAAAACTGTTGTTAATAACATCAATGAACATGGCATCTGAGGACTACATCACTATTTTTGTTCTCCATTGTTTTGCTTTATTTATCAGTGTTTGATTCATGCATAGATTCCTGCACATGCACACCCTTTAAAAGAGGTTCTAAAAGGCGTAATTAAATGTAATGAAAGATATAGACTGTAATGCATGTTAGCTTGCTTTATTTTGTTAAAGAGCTGTAAAATAAAATTTGTAAAAGAAACTGCTGCTAGCTGCTAACTAGATTGAATGCTGTAGTTCCAACCACACAACTTTGTGATGTTGCTTGTGAAGGTTTGCTGGTTTTGGAAATGTTGCTAACAACAGATGCTAATTGGTTAACAATGCTTTTGGGAAATGCACCTTTGGTCGGATGCTCAAACAAACATTAGCTAGTTGCGATTGTTTTCTGAAACCACATGGTCGCACCTCCGTTGTTTGAACCATGTTTGTTTAACAATACAGGAAACACTCAAATATATTGGTTAAAATGTATATACTGTATATTTAAATGAGATGAAAGATATAGATTATACGGATCGTTGCCTTATTTTGCTCAAGAGCATAATTTATTTTAGTTCCAATTTGCATACTATCATCCTAAATAGTATTTAAACCAGAATTAGTGTGTCTCAAATTATAGTACGCTGAAATGTGTATCCCAAAGGTATCCGGATGGTTTATTATTTTTGGTGACAAATTCGAAGTGCAGATCTGTGCACACTTAAAGACTAATATTGCTCACAACCCATTGTGTATTGAACGATTCGATTAGAACTACAAACACAAATAAAAGTGTTAAAAAACACTGCTATGGCAGATATGCCATGTTTAAACGATGACAGAATGCACGTAACTTAGTGAAAGAGTGCTCCGTTAAAGATGCAGTTATGATGAAGTAGTATGTCCCAAAGCTTGCCCACTATTCTGCTACACGCTCAAAAGTATGCACTTTGTCTTTATAAAATGATTATATACTTTAAGGGCATAGTAGGTGAATTGGGACCCAGCATATGCTTCTAACCACAAGTCGAGAGCTGTAGTTCTAACAGCGATGCTGTTTGCAAAAGTTTGTTTGAACTATGGTTTCGAAAAATGCCAAAACGTTGAACTATGTTGGTAACAAAGGAACTTGTGACCATAGTTGGCAAACAATGCTTTTGGGAAGATTAACGTATGCCAATGGCTTACTTACTTTAAATGCCTGCAGATGCTAGTAACGCCACATCAGACTGATTTACAATAGCCAGAGATATTGAGCACACCATGCACATATGAGGATTCCTATACACTGTTTTATGCATATGCTAAAGCTACCGCACTTCCTTTCCAGTGCCACAGCAGAGGCAGAGCTACAGCAGAATAGCTGTTCCCTTGGGTCACTCTTAATGATGACAGTGTGCTCGAGTTTACTGACAGACAGCTCCTCATCATCAGTGCCATGTGAGAGGAGATATGCAGGATTACATTCGTCCCAGCACTGCAGATCCATGCAAATCATGTGTCCGCGTAAACCCTGATGTGATGTGCTTAAAACAATGTAGTTATATTTACTTAAATACTACATGTTTTCAGACAAGTACATGTTTCCTTACAGTATATTATGCAGTTTAAAAATACTAATGTATGAGCTGAACGGTTTCAACAAGGTAAGTTTTAGAAGAGTAGCTTCTTTGTTGATTGGCCAAACTTATTCAGTAATGTCACAAAAGTAGCTTTTGCTAAAGTGAAACTTTTAAATAAAAAACTACAACCACACTGTATTTTACCGTTACGGATATTGTGGCACAGTTTTTATGAGGTGATGAGTTGAAGACTTATTCTTATAATATCCATCTATAGAGATAGGTGGAAGTCTAAAGCCAGTGATTAAGTGTTCATGCTCAGAACTATATTCCTTGGTATTACCACAGTCCTGAACCACAGCAATCATTCTTGATAGGGTCACTGCGTCTCCATGGCAACGGTAGCCAAGTCCTTTGCACCGGCATTCAACCTTATGAGACGAGAAAATGTACTGATTTACAGTGTGTGTGTGTTACTGTAAACAGGATCTGAACTACTTAGACTAAACCTGAAAAGTGGGTAGAGTACTTTACCCCTTATGCCTTTAACCCTAATATATGTATTTATTATTATTTTATTGTATTTATTTATTTTTGTTTATTTTATGTACACTATCATTTTATAGTTTGGGTTCTGTACGATTTTCAATGTTCATCAATGCTTTTAAAGTCTCCAATGCTCATCTAGGCTGCATTTATTTGATCAAAAATACAGTAAAACAGTAATATCGTGAAGGATTATTACAACTTAAACTTATTATATATATTATATAATTTCCAGCAGCCATTGCTTCAGTCATCAGTGTCACATGATCCTTCAAAAATCATTCTAATATGCAGATATGCTGCTCAAGAATCAATTCTTATTGTTGTAAACAGTTGTGCTGCTTATTTTTGTGGAAACTGTGATACATTTTTTCAGGATTCTTGATTAATAGAAAGTTCAAAAGAACAGCATTTATTTGAAAAATAAATCTTTAGTTACATTTTTTATTGTTTTCACTGTCACAATTTAGCATATACTCGCTTTAACAGTGTTAATTAAAGTACATTTTCTGACGCCTATAAGTAAACATATTTTAAGAACAAACATAATTTTTGAATAGGCCAGTTATATAAAAATAGATAGATGACAACTGGCACAACAGCAGCATGTCACAACACAACACAGAGCTTCATAATTATCAACAAATGGTTGGTGTCACTTGGAGAACCATTAATGATTGAACATTTTTGTTTTGCTAAACAAGCCTCAGTAGCAGCCACTGCAAGACATACTGTTAATTTTCAGAGGATACATTTGAGGATTAATTTAAAACCCTATTTTTAACATGAGTCTGTTAGCATTTCTTGTCTTGTGGATAGAGGACACCAGACATTTTAAATAAATTTTGAACCAGCACTCATGATTGATCATGCTTCAGCAATCATCTTGTAAACTGAAAGTCAGTCTTAGTTCTAGTCAGTTTGTGAAACCAATGAGTGTGGTGCTGCTGGTGTTCTTCAGTTGTATAACACAGTGCCACACTGTTAAGGCCTGTCGAGGCTTGGCATTGTACAGTCTTATGTAAGGAGAATGACATCTGAAGTGTACAGCACCATCCATTTATACACCAGCACAAAGAACAGATTGTCCTCCAATATAAAATAATCTGCCATGTCATTTACATTTACAAGCATGCAAATGCAGGAGTTTTTTTTTTTAATTGTTGCATCATGAAATGCATCATGATATAACATATATAATTGTGGCGAGGGGGGCGTGGGAAGGCGAAAGGCTGCAGCGGGAGAAAGGGTTTGGAGACGAGCGGTGATAAGGAGGTCAAGTGAATAATGATTAACACCTGTCTGTAATTCCAGTGATTGGGGGAGAGACGAGAGATAAGCGCCCGCAGACCTGGGAGAGGAGACTGTATCCGAGGGAGAGAGAGTCGGAGCAGTGTGTATGTGTCCGTGTGCAAGACTGTGGAGGCAGAGAGCCGAGCAGCACTTTATTTTGTTCTATTTTTGTTTTGGGGGAAAATAAAGAGGTTTACCTGCCACCCCTGACTTCCTCGTCCTTCTTCCTGAACTACGAACTGTATTACACTGGTGCCGAAACCTGGGACGAGGAAGCCGGCACGCCGCCATGCAGCCAGCTCAGCCAACGCTGCTTGCGGAGCTTAGGAGCCGCCGTGCCATCGCCGCCTTTCTCCTCTCTCCGCCAATCTCTTGGCCATCCTTCTGCCGCTGGGGCGGCGGGAAGGCCTGGGCCGGCCTGCTGGAGATGCGGGGACCTGGGTCATTTTTTGGACCGATGTCCAATGATGGAGGTGGGAGCATTGATCCGGGTTCCCGACTCCCCGGGGGCTGCCCCCGATCAAGCCCGTCTGTTCCAAATACCTGTGAGTATCAAGGGGGGTACATATCAGGCTTTCTGGGGGACAGCGGCCGACCATTCGTGATGGCCCAACAGCTCCGGGACGCGTGCCGCAAGTGGCTGCTGGCAGAGGAACGCGACGTCGAGGGAGTGGTCGATCTGGTGGTGCTGGAGCAGTTCGTCGCTCGGCTACCACGGGGCTGACGCAGGCCATCCAGCTGGCTGAAGACCATCTGGTGGCGTGCCTGGGGGTCGGCGAGCCCCTTTTTAATCTCTCTCTCTTCCCCCCCTCCTTCTCTTCCGTCTCTCTCTCGCCCTATTCCTACTCCCAGGTCGCGTAGTAATGCGCCCCCACGAACCCCACAGCGGGGTGGGGTCTTCCAGGGGACCAGACCGGGGACGCGAGGGGGCGTAGCGGAGAGCGCAGGAGCCGCCGTGCCATCGCCGCCTTTCTCCTCTCTCCGCCAATCTCTTGGCCATCCTTCTGCCGCTGGGGCGGCGGGAAGGCCTGGGCCGGCCTGCTGGAGATGCGGGGACCCGGGTCATTTTTTGGACCGGTGTCCAATGATGGAGGTGGGAGCATTGATCCGGGTTCCCGACTCCCCGGCGGCTGCCCCCGATCAAGCCGGGCTGTACCAAATACCTGTGAGTATCAAGGGGGGTACATATCAGGCTTTGGTGGATTCAGGCTGTAACCAAGCCTCCATTCATCAAAGCCTGATGCAACAAAGGG
>NW_015646169.1:49941-50310 GCF_001515625.1 Sinocyclocheilus rhinocerous | reverse complement strand
ACCCAAGATACCCAGACAAAAAGAAATACAACCCAGTTATTAGTCCCAAAAAGCTGTCGGGAAATGCTTTTCCAGGCGGCTCATAGTAGTCCCATGGGGGGACTAGCAGGCCACTTGGGGGAGGCAAAGACACGTGAACGACTCATGGCCCGATTCTTTTGGCCGGGTATTCACGAGAACATCCGCCAGTGGTGTGCGGGGTGTCGTAAATGTCAGCTGGTAAATCCTCCGGCCAGTTCTAAAGCGACATTGCGTCCATTACCACTGATAGAGGTCCCCTTCGAGAGAATTGGTATGGACCTCATCGGGCCATTAGAACGTTCAGCACGCGTGCATCGTTTTGCATTAGTTCTGGTGGACTATGCAACA
>NW_015646169.1:26608-48794 GCF_001515625.1 Sinocyclocheilus rhinocerous | reverse complement strand
AATGTCAGCTGGTAAATCCTCCGGCCAGTTCTAAAGCGACCTTGCGTCCATTACCACTGATAGAGGTCCCCTTCGAGAGAATTGGTATGGACCTCATCGGGCCATTGGAACGTTCAGCACGCGGGCATCGTTTTGCATTAGTTCTGGTGGACTATGCAACACGATACCCGGAGGCAGTGCCGCTGCGCACCATCTCTGCAAAGAGTGTGGCGGACGCACTGTTTCGAGTCATCTCCCGAGTGGGGATCCCCAAAGAGATTCTCACTGATCAGGGCACGGCGTTTATGTCACGTTCGTTAAGTGAACTATACGAACTCCTGTGCATTAAATCGATTCGCACCAGTGTCTATCACCCACAAACGGACGGCTTGGTGGAACGATTTAATCGCACGTTAAAATCCATGGTTCGTAAGTTTGTTAAGGAGGACGCCAAAAATTGATATATAGCTCGAGCCCCTGTTGTTCGCGGTGCGGGAGGTTCCACAAGCCTCCACGGGGTTTTCCCCCTTCGAGCTCCTCTATGGTCGCCAGCCCCGCGTGGGGTGCTTGACGTCATTAGAGAGGCTTGGGAGGAGGGGCCTTCAAACAGCCGTAGTGAAATTCAGTATGTCATGGACCTCCGAGCAAAGCTCCACACTCTGGGGCGGCTGTCTATGGAGAATTTGCTCCAGGCTCAGGACAGACAAAGTCGGCTGTACAACCGGGGTACGCGAGCGCGGCAATTTACATCGGGAGAGAAAGTGCTTGTATTACTTCCAACGTCTAGTTCTAAATTACTCGCGAAGTGGCAAGGACCTTTTGTGGTTACACGGCGAGTGGGGGATCTCGATTATGAGGTAAGGCGAACGGACAGAGGTAATTCATGTCAAGTTTATAATCTCAATCTTTTAAAACGTTGGAATGAGGTGACCTCGGTTGTGTTGGCAGTGGCCGTTTCGGCAGAGGAAGATCTCGGACCGGAAGCGGCTGTCAAAACCAATCTGCTCGCTCTGGTCCCCTCTCGCCGCTGCAGCTCACTAAGTTAGCCAAGTTGCAAGCAGATTTTGCGGATGTGTTTTCACCCCTGCCCGGTCGCACGAACCTCATACAGCACCACATCGAAACGATCCCCGGGGAAGTGGCGCGCAGCCGCCCTTATCGTTTACCGGAGCACAAGAAAAAAGTGGTACAGGATGAATTAACGGCCCTGCTAGGGTTGGGAGTAATAGAAGAATCGCATAAAAGAGAGAGACCAGATACAGCACCATTGAAAAAGAGTGTTTGGCCATTCGGTGGGCCGTCCTCACCCTCCGGTATTACCTTCTGGGACGGGAATTCACTCTCTGTTCGGACCACGTGCCCCTCCAGTGGTTCCACCGTATGAAGGATACCAGCGCGCGGATCACCCGTTGGTATCTAGCTTTACAGCCTTTTAAGTTCAAGGTGGTCCACAGGCCGGGGGCCCAGATGGCTGTGGCCGACTTCCTCTCTAGAAATGGGGGGGAGGGGCTGCAGGCCGGATGGCGCCCCGGCCTGAGTCGGGCGGTGCTTGCCGCCATTATCCAAGGAGAAAACAGCCTTCACCATGCCGTTCGGGTTACACCAATTTGTTACTCTTCCGTTCGGCTTGTTCGGGGCCCCCGCCACCTTTCAGCGTCTCATGGACAAGATCCTCCGGCCACATAACGCGTACGCCGCTGCCTATCTCGACGACATCATTATACACAGTAATAATTGTTTTTTTTTTTTTTTTTTTTTTTTTTTACTTTTAAAGGGATGCTTCCCTTTGTCAGCAAAGCTATAAAACATGCAGTCTGCAATAAAACTAAATGCTAGTATAGGTTGATTAAAAGCAATGGCTGCCAATTTAATAAATTAATCAGTCAGTTTATCTCATGTGTACAATGAATATTGAATAATAATTAGAATAGTATCAAATTGTCTTAAACACATATTTAATTGATATCTCAAGTTAACAACTCTGACAGCCCAAAAAATTCATTTCATAGATCCCCCCCACCCCCCTCTAAAATTTTTAATGGATTCCCAAGCACACCCTTGAAGTGGGCCCCTGGACCCAGTTTGAGGTCCAATATTATTGAATAGAATAACAACATAATTTCCAAGCAAAGTTACTGTTAACAATCTAACATGATGATTTATTCACTTCAAGTCAAGTTAAAATCTTAGGTAGGTATGCTATAATGGGTATTTATACAGTTGAAACTTTAATTTTTTTTATAAAAAAAACCCTCATCCTCCTACAGTATAGGCCACTTGAATGCCTTTACCTGCAAGACTGACTTAATTATGCCCGGAGGGAAATGTGGCAGCTCTTGAGGACGGCCTTCGCAGCTTGACTTCTGACAAGCTAGAAAAAGAATTCATCCCTCCACTTCTAAAGCCACTCAAGCATGTCTTGTCTTTTTCAGTGTGTTGAGATATGTAGGAAATCTGAAGGTAATCTGGAGGGGAATATTAAATTGTGAGATACAGATAAGTATACATCGGCAGATGAGGCATGGTGGGTCTGCTGGTTTCATTTTCATTCTTGTGGGCTGTTACCTTCCCTGTCTTATTACCCTCTGGGCAAAAAATCCAATAATAAGCCCTCCACCAGCACATAAAGAAGCTTCTTTACTCTAGCAGAAGAGCTGAATTCATCCATGCAGGTATTCACTTTTTTATACAGTACGATAGTGGATGTATCACTGCGCTGCTCTTGTTATATTCAAGAACAACAATTCTACATGGTTTTCTAGGTTTGAAGGGTAGAAGTGACTGAATCTGAAGGAACACAGACAGAATACATTTCTTCTGTCTTCTGTAGACTGTTGTAAAGGTCAGACATGGACTGAAAGAAAACAGTGGGTCACTGGTACAGTGGACAGCATTTGTTCAAAAAGGAAAGCTGTGGCTTTAAAAAAATAATTTAAGCAATATCATATAACATGCTGCTATTCATACAGTTCAATAAACATGAATTAATATGGAGTAACTTATGAGTAACTTAAAGTATTGCCAATTCCATTGGGTTTTTCTGTCAGAGAAAATGGTGTTTTGACGGTGGTGGATTCTTTTCCTGAATGAATCTTGTTAAAGGAAACAGTCGATTGAATAATGAAATGACTCATTCATAAAAGAATCAACATTTGTAAGGCAAGGCAAGGCAAGGCAAGTTTATTTGTATAGCATCTGGGTATCATCTGCATAGCTGTGATAGGCGATTTGGTTCTTTCTCATTATTTGACTTAGTGGGAGCATATACAGGCTAAACAAGAGCGGTGCAAGAATTGAGCCTTGTGGGACTCCGCATGTCATGGACGTCCACTTAGACTTATGCTCTCCTATACTCACATAATAACCTCTCCCTTCTAAGTATGACCTGAACCATTTGATTGCCATCCCAGAAAGCCCGACCCAGTTTTCCAGTCTCTCTAGTAGTATGTTAAGATAGACAGTGTCAAACGCAGCACTGAGATCTAGTAGTACCAGCACTGATATTTTGCCAGATTCAGAATTTAAGCGAATATCATTTATTATCTTAATGAGCGCTGTCTCTGTGCTGTGATGCGGTCGAAAACCAGATTGAAAATTGTCCAGGTATCCATTTGAGTTTAAGTATTTGTTCAGCTGATTAAAGACTACCTTTTCAATAATCTTTCCTATAAAAGGAAGGTTTGATATTGGTCTATAGTTGCTCAATATGGTGTTATCAAGATTGCTCTTTTTCAGAAGGGGTTTAACAACTGCAGTTTTCAGGGAGTTTGGAAAAGTCCCAGAAAGAAGTGAGGCGTTCACCACTTCTAAGAGATCTGCTTCCAAACAGTTAAGCACCCTTTTGAAAAAATATGTGGGAAGTGTGTCAAGATAGCAGGTTGACGATTTAAGGTGCTGTACTATTTCTTCCAAAATTTTGCTATCAATTTCTTCAAAAGCAGACATAGTATCTTCTTTTTGATATTGTGGTCGAATCTGTCTAACCTCTGCATAACTTGGGGATGTGCTAATCGCCTTCCTGATATTATTGATCTTCTCAGAAAAGAAGGAAGCAAACTCATTGCATTTGCTGTCGGAGAGCATGTAAAGGAATCAGTTTACCTAATGATTCAAAAACTCAAATTAACTTGTCGCCACCTACTGGCATCATGATGTAACCAGTAGAAAAATCTCCACCACTAATGCACAGACTAACAGTTTGTCTGGAACTCGTAAACACAGACAAGTGGAGTGATTCAAACCGTGAAAAGTCCAAACTGACCAAACAAATTAGAGCAAACAAATTAGTGGTCTCAAACCCAGTTCCTGGAGGGCCACAGCTCTGCACAGTTTTGCTCCAACCCTAATCAAACACACCTGATCCAGCTAATCAAGGGCTTACGGATTACTAGAAACTTCCAAGCAGGTGTGAGTTGGAGCTCTGCAGAGCTGTGGCCCTCCAGGAATTGAGTCTGAGACCACTGAATTAGAGGAACGGGGACTAATTGCTGTATAATTCCTCATTTAATGGTTATATCAGTGCTTCTCAGCCTTTTTGACTCCAAAGCCCACAAAAATATTAGAAGGGCCCATTACTTTTTAAGTTTTTTTTGTGTGTGTGATTTACTGGATGAGGATTAAGGATAAGGATTTTTTTTTTTTAATGTTTTGGACCTGATTAAAGTTTTTTTTTTTTTTAGAGCTTGGCACAAGAAAAAAGCCCATTGAGATTTTACTCATTTTACATGACTTTTCCAGGTCTAGAAATCACACATTTAAATTTAGGGTTGTGTTTACACTTGGCAGGTTTGGATTTCGATTAAAACGAACTCTGGTGCGATTGCTCTGTTCATCTGAGTAAACATGAGTGCTGCAATCTGAAACTTAGTGTGCACCAAACAAGTGAATCTAGACCCCCTGATGTCTAACTTTGGTGCCGTTCGACTGAAATATGAATGCAACGAGGACCAAAGACATCTAAATGAACCGAAAAAAGGACCTGATGTCACAAGATGCAACTTTTAAAAAGACAGAATGCTCAAGCATATCTGGTTCTGGTTCTGGTTCTTCTCGTCATAGGAGCTATGTTGCCCATTACGCTTCAGTACAGACATTGGAACCGCCGTCGTCTCCTAAAGCCTTCTACAGACTGTGCGATTTCAGCAATCTTATTAGATCTTTACAAATCACACTGTGCGACATGGATCTAATAAACTTGGGTACGACATGTATGCAGACTGTACGATGATGACACTAGTGACTCATAGGCTTCATCAACAAAAAGAGCATGATGAATCACAGTTTGGCAGTTGTACTTTTTATTTGTGCTGAAAAAAGAGGAAGCTGCGAAAGAGGAAGGGAAAAGAGTTTGAGGTACTCAGTTTTAAGTTTTAGCGCCATGTCGCATTTTTATTGACGTAGGTCGTAGCGATGATCATGCTGAATTTCTGACACTGTCAGAAAATTATCGCAGGCTATCTTTGGTTGCAAGACCGTGACAACGGCCGTCTTTGAACCTCTCTCACTGTATGATATAGGACCACCGATTAGGATCCATGATCATAGAAATTGCCATGATTGTTTCACGATGGCAATCTTTCGTCTTGGACAGCCGAAAATCGTGCAGTGTGTCCTGGGCTTTATACAGCAGATCTCTGTTTGTGCAATGGAGGAATTCCTGGCTCCGTTTTGACTCTTTTACACATTTTATACACTCTTTGTGAGCTATCAGCTGGTAAAAATACCACTATATGTAAATGCACACAATGAACACATTTAGCCCAACATACAGTAGTTTTGGATAAGTTCTCAAAATCCATGTCATAAAAGTTGTCCAATGAGGTTGTGTAAATGTAATTGTTCACAATGTGGAATTAAAAAAATCTAATTTAAATATATTTTTCTGAGCTCTTTAGTGTTGTTAAACCTATATTCAGTTGACTGGCAGCTCTAAAAATGCCTGGGGCTCTAGGACAAGAAACTTAGATAAATGTTTAAAATTTCATCGCAGATTTATTGGTGTGTGGCACTTTTTGTTTCTGCTGAAATGGCCACTTGGTGGAGAGGATTGGAAAAAGAGATGTGCCTGGTTCAGATGTGAGTACACCAGATTCCCCATCACAGAAAGTGGAGCTGTCAGGAGTCATCACTTTATGAGTGTGTATGTAAATGTGTGTGTGTATGGATGCATGAATATAAGTGTGTGTAGGGACGTGCCTGCAGTATGGGAAGAGGGCTGATTTGTTGTGCAAGGCTTTCTAAATGTTTCAGACTTGGCCCCCAGAGGGTTTCTGTGATGCCCCCTGTATCGCTGATGTTTTAATACTAGGAAAACTCCTAAACCCATAAGGATAACTGAACAGACCTGTGTTTTATTTATTTTGCTTTCTTTTTCCAGGTTTATGACTTAGTTTTGGATGCACTGCCACACTGGTCACCCTTGTTACAATACTAGATAGTGGTCAAAGTTTGGCTAGTGAGCTTGACCCTAGCTGTAAACCCCTGCTGGTAGATGTCATAACTGCAGCATCTTCAAAAGAGGTTCTTTCTCCACTGTCATTCAACTAATGTTATTAAATAAATAAAAGGCAACACATATATCATTCATTATATCTTCAAATATTTCCTAAAAGAATGGATGAGTGTCAGACTGTACTGGTATGTGCATGTGTGTGCTGGGCAACTCCTGGCATAACAGCTATGTGTGGTCTGATTGATGAGGCTTGACTGTGTGGTTCCTCTCTATTTACCTGCTTGAGTAAACAAAGTTCCATCTTTATGGAGCCACTCACCCAGATACAGAAAGGGCTTGTGTGTTCAGCTCCATTAAATGGACTCATCCCTTGAGTCAGGTTTATCTGGCCCAGCACAGGAGGGGCACGTGAGTATACCTCAGTTGGAATGAATGTGCTTGATTTGGTACATATCTGACACCCTCTGGATAAGTCAGCAACCGCTGTTATTTTACTTCAATTATATTATACAGGTAACATCAGATTCAAGCTCCATTTGGATTTCTGTTTGATTCATTTAGATTCTGATTCATTTGTGTATGTTCAGATATAACATCTATTTGCTTACATACAAATGCTACAAGATATACAGCATTTTTCAGACTGATTCAAACCGGGGCCACTTAGGTATTTTTGAATTATAAATATTTATAGGACTTTTTATTTGGGAATCAGTCTACCTCGGCCGTGCTTTAAACATTTATATGAGATGTTTCAGGACTGGTTTGTGTTCGATTCACTAAAAATAATTGACTCTAAGAGTCATTTAAATTGTAAATTTCGTATGTTTGTTTTAAGTGTATTCCGTGTGGACAACGTCAGATTCAAGCTCCTTGAAGTAATGCACTAAAAATAACCGGCTCTTAAGGGTCATTTCATTCGTAAATCTGAATATCACGAAGCAGCCTTGTTGTTTTGTGTGTATCCCATGATTCAAGCTCCATGAAGTAATGAAAAAAATTAAAATTAAATTTGTTAAATGTGATTTGTGAAAAGGGTGTTTTAAATTCGGTCAAACTCAAATAGAGCTACGAGGGAGCTCTACAACTTAACCACTGATTTCTAGTCGTGTCCTCTTTTGGAAGACCAAACAAAGTATTTTCGCTTTAGCAATGAAACAGCGTCTTCAAAACATGGCGGCGGCGGTGGCAGCAACAATAAAGTTACGCCTTCTTTCTTTGCGTGAACATTTGGGAGGTGTTATGCAAATCTTCCCACACAGTGACGTAGACATGTGGGGGCGTGTTTAAATGTTTTAGGAAGGAGTGGACGAGTCTTAACTTTTATAAAGAATATCTCTTTGGGTTTGAGACCTTAGTCTTTGCAACTTTAGGGCTTTTATCTATTCACGAACAGCTTGTAACACTCCAAAGAGAAAGGAAAACTTGAAATCGCATCATATGACCCCTTTAACAAGCTCCATGCTTAATGCAGGTTTAATGCCACTGAACAATTAACTCGCCTCCTCCAAACAGATGCAAGTTGGATATTCCCAGCTAGCATTGAGGAACCACACTTCAGTGTACAGTACTGCATTTTAAAAATCAACACATTTACACTCAACCCATTTTCTGATGACACGTGTGACACATGTGAGTCACTTAGAGGCAGTTGATGAATTATGAACATCAGCCAGGCACAATATGTTTCTGGGATAGTGCTGAATAGCACGATGAATCCTCTAGAAACAATGGTGACATCCTGAAGGTAAACAGAATGAAGATGGATGGTGCTGTTCCTTCAGATTTTCATTCATCTTCAGTCATTATTTTGTTTGAAGTTGCTTACTAAGTTGCTAAGTTTTGAGTTGGCAGCTATTTGTTCCAATTTAGTTGCACTCAATTCAGCTTCTAAAATTAAATGAACTCCCTGCATTTGTTTCATTTTTGCATTCATTTGTATGGCTCTACAGAGATATTCAAGCAATGAAACAATACTTTATAAGATCTAAAGTGGCCACAACATTTCTAACAGATGTTTCAGGACTGTTTTGTGTATGCAAATTTATTTACAGCAATGCAATTTTTATCACGTTTCTCTCAGAAATAAAATGATAACTTTCCAATGCCACATCAACATACTATACATTTCCCTTCGGTTTAGAATATCTGAGTGTATCTGCACACCAACCATGTTAACTCTACTCAAAAACAAAACAAGTGACATTTACAACTGATGTACATGTGAAAGCAAAATAAGGATAGAGATTCTAACCTGAATCACTTAATGCACAGCTCTGTTTTTGACGTTGGCTCGTCAGATGTTTTGTTCCGTCCGTTGCTTTATCACTGTCAATCATAGCATTGACTCACGGCACAATTTATCGGAATCACTCGCTTAATTTTTTTACACTCTCGTTTGTCATTCCTGAAACTGTATACGTGGACGTTTGGTCCTCTTAGACATTATGTAGAGAAACCGAGCAAAGGGTGCTCCCCTTTATAGCACAGTTGACCAGAAATGACTGTGCTGGCTTATCTAAAACCAGGAAGTAACCATGCATATGGTCAATTGCCTGCTCTGCCTATTCATAGTTTTCATGTGACGTCACACCCTTACAGGAACGCCCACCTGGAGGGCAAAACAAGGCTTTCCTCCACTGACCGCCAGTTATTTTTATGAGATTTGCATTAAGTAGTACTGTAGTAAGACAGTGATATTTAAAAGCCAAATTCAGTACACACCTTATTGATGATGCAGACTTTGTACAGGCAAGCAGATGAACCCAGAATATAAGCGCAATTGCGAAGTTTCACATGAAATGTTTTTCCACAGAAAACCACTATAAAGAAAACGCTTAACCATTCAAGTTCCGAGCTCATCTGCTTGCCTGTATAAAGCATGCATCATCAATAAAGTGTATACTGAATTTGATCTTTTAATATCACTGTTTTAAAGTCTCTTTAAGTGTTTTCACATTAAACATTTTAGAATGTCACATATTGCGGCGGGTGTTTTATATGTATTGCAAATGGCCAAAACTTGCATTTTGGTCACATATCTTTGTTTTATCCTTTTGAGAGATGGTCTAAATATTTGTGGACTGGAAACAAATGTAAAATTGACAGACTTGTGCTGCAATTCTATGGATATTTTGCCCGCCAGGTCTTTGAGCCAGTCACGTGACTGAAAACTATGAATAGGCTAGGTAGCACTGCTATAACCTCAGTTTCCCAAGGGAATAAGTGAGGGACCTCGAGCTCAGAACATTTGTTGCAGCTATTTTAAGATTATTTGTGGGGAAGACTTTCATCAAAAGAAAAGAAAAGAAAAGTAGTGACTTTTATCACTTTTAAATCAAGAAAATGCATCAGTAAGCCCATTCCAATTTCCTTAGGTGTCAAGACTTCATAGCAAACATGCAAAGACAGCATGAAAAAGTGGGTAAATTCACATTAACACACAGACTGACAGTATTGCATGAGTAAGTGCTGAGGAATGTACATTAAGAATGAAATATTGAATGGCCTTTGCCAATGTTTGTGCAAGGGGAAATGTTTGTGCGGTCATAATGTTGATTTACATGACAACTTGCAAAAACTCACAAAGCTTGCAGCAAAAAACATAAGACCCGTGTAAAATGTAGGTGCATGTTTGCATATGTGTGTTGGAACAAGAAGAATATGAGGTGCTGCAAATAAACAATATTTACTGACACATTGGAAGGAGAATATTTCCAGTGTCTTGTCTGTCATATAAACTAACTAATTGCCCAGTTCTGCCAAGGCAACATGCAATTTCATTCTTCCCTCTAACGAAAAACAAATTAACTGGGTGAGCAGTCTCCAGTTTTAACAAACAACCTAACCAGTGGAAATGGACTTTGTTTTTGTTCTCGGTATAACTTGCCGAGGTTCATGTTTTTTTAGCCACTTGATATAATTTCCTTTCAGTAAATAATAATGCTGTACACTGACTACAAAATGTCTGTTTTTTTTTTTTTGTGTGGGGGGCAAATTTATTTATTTATTTATTTCAGAGTCTAAATATTAGTAATTATCAGTCACAGTAATATTTGTTCATTACTCACCATATATGTCCACAATGATAAAGCTTTTTTTTTTTCTCCCATGCACAGTCAAACAGGACAGTAGCAGATCAATATTGTTTCCTCCTTCATTTTTAAAGATGTCAATTCACCTTAAACTTTAATGTAGTTTAATTGCAGTGGGGGAGTCTGGAAACAGTCGTCTGCGAAAGTAATCATTCTGTTTTGAGTGCTTTCTATTCGTTTACCCCTGAGAGTGCAGACAGAAGGCTGAGAAAGGTCAGGGACCATCGCTGAGATCTCCGGTAGACTCCGACTGTGTTTTGAATGGAACAGTGGATAAAAGAAAGATAGAGAGAGCAGAATGAGAGAAAGTACTGTATGTTTTAGTGACTTGAGAGAATGAGGAGGGCTCAGTTTGGCTCCAAATACTGTCCCGCTGACTTAAGGGCTCCCCTCCGCCCCTATAACTGCAGTGAAAGAAGAGCTGAATAAGAAAAATGAAGATGATGTTGAGAGAGACTCTAGAGAGATAAATAATAGACAGAAGAAGACCAGAGGAGAATCAGCTTTGAGTTGTTTGCATATTATACAATAATTTAGTCTTTGAAGCTTTGAGGGGCTCAATATTTTAAAGAAATTTAGGAAAGAAGAGACTTTTTTACTGCAAGTTAATCAAATGTCAACTAAAGACTTTTTCAATTAAATCCTAACGGTGTGATCACATTAGCAACATTTTGGTGAATTTTTGCTGGAAAAAAAGGTCCATTGACCACAAAGCGCACACAGAAGTCACTTTAAGCAGCGTTCTTTTGGTCAACATGGTGAATTCGATTGAACCCAATATGAAATCCATATGGGGAAATATTTCAACCTCACACTAAATTCCCAGTCACGTGGATTTCACCTGAAATGACACGATTTCATCCGAGGAAATTCTTCAAACAATGGTAAAAATGACCACACCTAAACGTTTCTGATATATGTAATGTATAATAATGAGATAATAATGTCAGGGCCTTTAGTGCCATCTGTCTTTAGTGTCCTACTGTTGCTATGGTCAAAATTGAGGCAGTTCAGGTCTTAATTAAAAACACTTTTTCATTTAATAATACAGAAAAGAAAGAAAATGGCACGAAGGGGGGCAGAAATTAAAAAAGCCGATGTCTGAAACTTGTCCAAGCTTTATGTAATTACCTTGCATAATTGCCATGGTGTTGTTATGGTGGCACTGAATGTCAGACATACTGTCAGCATTATCAAGCGATTCAAATTCATCATTCATTATAATCTTTAGAAATAAATGAACAGCTGTCATCTCAGAGGTTTGACATCTTACATGTCATGTACAAAGACATGGTACATCAAAATTTACAATCAACAGTTATGAACAACAACCCAGAAACAGATTGTTAGTTCAGCCTGTGCTAGACAAGAAACATATTGTCAGTGAAAAAAGTCACATGCTCTCACAGTATACAGCCTAAGGAGTGAAATTCACAGAAGTACACTTTCTTAAGAATTGCACCTCCAGACACACACACTTGGGCCCTTGTGTTTTGGAGGGACGGGCATTCTAAGCTGATACACATCAGTGCGTTTCAGGTCCCCTGTGTATGTGTGTGTGTCTCAAGGCATGACTGTGACGGGAGTCACTGAGTCTCTCAGCCATATTCCCTCTGTAGTCTCTGAATCCCCTGTCCCAGAAGTCCTACTGTCTACTCCGTCCAGACAGCCACCAGGACATAAAACCAGTTTATATCTAGGAACTGGTTTGGAAAGGTTAGAGGTTTGCAAAATGTTTGTTGAGCCTTTGCCTTTGCGAAAATGGCTCAGGGCAGTGCAATTTCTTGCATGCCTTGCTCCAAATTCAAGTAAGGGCCTGTCTCTTTCTTTCGGTTATGTCTGGTTTGAATACTTTCTGCATATAAAATACTTTCTTCTAAAGTTTTTATCTTCACCCTCTGTCTATCTCTGCCTGTCAATCTCTTTTTGTCCTTTTCTTTCTCCCACTAGTTGTTGTGCCAGGTGCAGTTGTGTCTCTGTGCAGTGAAGCAACGTCTCCAGAATTAGTTTAAATGTGCAAAACAGCAACACACATAATCTGCCATGAACAACAGGGAGCTTCACCCTGGATCTAATTTCTGCTAACATTAATGTGGCTTGATGTGCTAAATGTTATTTCAGTGTGAACTGTCTGTCCATAGGCATCATTAATGATGGGGACCTGTCAGCACCTCTTTTTACCGACTGGTTTTGCCCCTACACTTATGGCAAATAGCGGAAACTGTCGAGCAGAGGTTTCTGTTTTGTTAGTGCATAGTGTAATGAATGGTGACCATGTGCTGGAATTCCAGAAACCCAGAACCAGTCATACTGAAAGAAAAAGAGCTGCCACGTACTTGTTTATAAATACATTTATCCACCTACAAAAGTCCAGGACTAAGATATTAATGTTTTTGAAAGAAGTATCTTAGGCTCACCAAAAGTGTATTTACATGATTAAAAAATACAGTAAAATCAGTAATATTATTAAATATTATTACAAGCATCCAGTCCAGTTGTGTGTGTGTGTGTGTGTTTTGGCCTTTTTACACAAGAAATTAATGTTTTCAGAAAGGATGCATTGAATTGATCAAAGTTAAATTGTAAGTACATAACTAATTATTATGTAATTAGTATGATCTAGTTAATATTAATTATTATGAATATTAACTGTCCACCTCTATTTTTATACACAGATGGCAGATGTGATTGTGTAGCTCTCATTATTCCATTGATGCTTGACATTTAAGCGCACCTGTGTATGTGTGTGTGTGTGTGTGTGTGCACACAAGCTCAATGTCACGGTAATGAAGTCTAATTTAATTATGACATAGGAGACCCAGCACAGCCCACTTTGCCCTCATGGTACAGTGGGAAGCAGCAGTAATAGCCGGCCTGCACTCTGATAAGCAGCAAAGCAGTAATCGGGATGTCATGAGCCACAGGTGTGATGTCCTCCCATGTTTCTCTGAGCAAGGATGAGCTACCTGACTCTAATTAAAATGAGCTGCTTCAGGAAGAGCTCGCTAGTTTGCTTGTGAATCAGTACATTTACTACTTACACATACAGTATCTAATGTACCATCATGTGTGAATGTGTTTGTTCAACATTTATGATCCTGATCCTAACCAGGGACAACTTTGTCTAAAAATGAAACATTTTCACCTTCACAGGAAAGAACCATACTGATAGGAATTGTTGATGACAGGATTTTGTATTTTTTTCTTACAACACCAATGATTCTCTCCACGTATCCTAAGGTGAGCGATGAGTCTTGTTTCCTCTACATCCTTCGCTTCCAGCTGCTGTTGTCCCTTTGTAAATGCTGGAACTTTTACTTCAGCACACATCCCACACTCTACGCTGGCTGTCCTATACACATAGAAATGTCATATGTTATACATGCTGATGGAAACCTTTACATCATTTCAGCAGTATCTCAAGCTGACAGAAGACCCTAACAAAAATGAACCATGGTTTTACCACAATTAAAATATGTCAGTGCCATTGGTTTTTCTCAAGATGCACAGCAGTTTGGTGGGTTTTTTTTTAAAATAAAAACTGCTTACATAACCTAATTTTAACTAAGGCCTACTCCTGGCTTAAGCTAAGCCCTGTCTGTGAAACAGGACCAAAAAGTTCGTACTTCATTACGTCATAAGACCTGGTTTTTGAGGAAATTTCAAAACAAAATTGCAAACCATGTGACTCACCTGATTGAAAATGCAGAGAACACACTTTCATTGACTTAGAGATGTTGCTATAACTTATGTCTTTTCGTCTTGTTGCCGCAATCCACGCCACACGACGTCAACATGTCTCCTTAAGTGACGTGCAAACCTGTTTTGGTCTGAAACTTTCACTTAATTGTGGCCCAAAAGCAAAGATGGTGCCCAGTCAGGATGGGTGTCAAACATTTCATACGCTGGCTGTCCTATACACATAGAAATGTCATATGTTATACATGCTGATGGAAACCTTTACATCATTTCAGCAGTATCTCATGCTGACAGAAGACCCTAACAAAAATGAACCATGGTTTTACTACAATTAAAATATGTCAGCGCCATTGTTTTTTCTCAAGATGCACAGCAGTTTGTTTTTTTTTTTTTATATATAAAAGCTGCTTACATATCCTAATTTTAACTAAGGCCTACTCCTGGCTTAAGCTAAGCCCTGTCTGTGAAACAGGACCAAAAAGTTCGTACTTCATAACGTCATAAGACCTGGTTTTTGAGGAAACTTCAAAACAAAATTGAAAACCATGGGACTCACCTGATTGAAAATGCAGAGAACACACTTTCATTGACTTAGAGATGTTGCTATAACTTATGTCTTTTCGTCTTGTTGCCGCAATCTTCTCAACACCTCCTCAACATGTTTTCCTTCGCGTTGTTTACAAGTTGGAAAAAGGAAAAAACTTATCCGATTGTTCAGTTTTTTTCCTGAACGACTGTGTGACTTGCTATTGCAGTTTTTAATGCAGCAGGAATTACCAACCATAGCGATATTTTCCAAAATCGCAAAAGAAAGTCAAAACACCGCATCAAACACACTAGCAGAAAATAAGCGCGATCCTTTTAATATGGCGTCTACCAACAAGGTTACCCAGAATTCAACGCGACGTGACGTCACATTCGTATTCTCTATTAAATTAACTAAAAGTAAAACCATTAAAAAGATTTCAGTATATGAAATAAAATAAAATGTAACTTAAAATAAAATTATTTTTTTCAGCTAGTTGTTAAGGCAATATTTTTCATTTTTCTACTAGTTTAGTTTAGTTCATATGGTTTAACTTGATGTAAAAAAAAAACTGAAACTAAAAACAAAATGGGTTATATAAAAACTAAAACTGAAAAAAAATAAATAATAAAAACTATATAGACATATTTAAAGGGGTCATATGATGCGATTTCATTTTTTCCTTTCTCTTTGGAGTGTTACAAGCTCTTGGTGCATAAAGAAGATCTGTAAAGTTGTAAAGACTAAAGTCTCAAATCCAAAGAGATATTCTTTATAAAAGTTAAGAGTTAGCCACACCTACCGGACAGGGCATCACAATATGGTAAGGGGCGTAACATTTCCGTCACACGCTTGAGGTATTCGGTCAATCACAACGCACTGGATAGCTGGCTAATCAGAGCACACCTCGCTTTTCAGACCGATTAGTTTTGTAAAAATCGACGCGTTTCAGAAAGGCGGGGCATAGAGGAGAAACAATAATGTACAGTATGCGGAAAATAATGTGTTTTTTTTTACTTTAAACCGCATAAACACATTTCATTACACCAAATACACAAAATAATGTTCTTTTTAGCAGCATCATATGACCCCTTTAAAGAAGAATAATATAAAATACGTATACTAAATACTATAATAAAAACTATAATAGTATCTAAATGCTACTAAAATAACACCATCCTGATCATAAACTTTAAGCTGTAAAAACAAATGGCAGGTTTTTACAATATTTAACAGTAATATGTTACAAAATAAAATGCTGTATTTAGAAGTTTACAGCAAAATCAATTCAGGCTAGGTATTTAAAATATCCAAAAATCCTACAGCACATGCTGCTACATCACAGTAATTTCTGAAATAAATAAATACATACATGCATACATACATTGAAAAACTGAATAGTATTAGTTATTTTCTGACAGACATTTTCTGTTAATTTCCTAAAAACTGCTCAACCCGTTTCTGCCAATGTGGTGACAGAATGACAGCAAAAAGAGCAATAGGTGTGACCATCAATATAATGAGCATTTAAACATAACCCATTAAAGCTTAACAGCTGGAATTCTTCTTGGTTGAGTAGTTACCTCAGAACAGGCCGCCATGCACAACCTCTGATGCAGGAACAGCTCTAATTTCGTAGTCATTATATAGTCAGACACAAATCAAAGATCCAAGAATGGAACTGACAGATGATACTTTTAAAATTGTGGGACAAAAATATTGTTTATGTAGAATATAGAAAAGGTAGCCTAAGTGAAGCAGGAAGCTCTGTAAAATGAGTCTGCCCTTGATGTGCATGTCTATTGTGATTCTTCTGCACATTAAACAGTCTGTTTATTAACGACTGATCAGTGTGACTTCCATCTGCCCACACAGCACTGGAGCCCCTCACGCATGCTTCATTCATCCTGAAGGGGTCAAGCTGTCAGAAATAAGTTTAAAGGGGTGGTTCACTGTTTTTTTCCTAGGCTTGATTGTGTTTATGGGGTGCAGTCTAACATGTGTTAATGCTTCGTTTAAAAAAAACACATTATTTTTCACATAATTTACCTTTATTCCACACCGCTCTGTCCTTTCTCCTATTAATGCGCTGATCATTTCCTGCTTTTATGAAGCCCCTCCCTCAGAAATAGGCGATGGGCTCTGATTGGTTAGCTAGCCCAGTGTGTTGTCATTGGCTAAACTGCCTCTAGTGGGCGTCTAAATGTCCCGCCCCTCACCTCAGCGGCATGTGCTCCGGTTGTATTGTAAACATCAGCGTCCTTAATATCGCTTATCACTTTGAGCCCGATTGAGAAGCAGAGGATATTATTGAAGAGGATCGTGCAGAACCTGTGCAAGCACGGCTTTTAATGGTAGGCCTATGTTTTTTGTTTGTTGTTGTCTCATACTTTTAGATACGCTGTTATTTGTAAATGCTACTGCTTATGTTAGCTTTTAATGATGTCACGAACCCAGGAAGTAACTTGTTGTAGTCCCTACCAGCCGTTTTTGTAGGCATTAAACTGACAAAATTTTAAAAGATATCTCCGTTTGCATTGAACTTTTAGCTTCGTAACTTTGCAGTTATTGTTTATGCTCAAACAGCAACATTAGACACTAACTAACGTTAAAAAAGTGAAATCGCAATGAATCACCCCTTTAAGGTCGATGCAATTACTGTGACCAGGAAATCAACCATATTGTCATTTTTCTAGACACTGCACAAAGAATTATGTTCAGCTGTTTTTTTTTTTCATCACAGAGGATGAAGGGATGTTTTTCCAGTGTTGCTGTGAATATACTGCCATCTACTGAGGCAGACAGTATGTGGTTCAATGACTAATTCAAGTTTGTTGCAGAACTTTGTGGAGTTATTCACAGACATTACAGAGTAATGAACTAACATATAACCCATAACAGGTCCAGTGGTTCCGGTGGCTGAACGGCATTCCAAGAGTGCTGATGGCAGTGCTGTTTTAGTATTATTTATAAACTATTTATTAATATTTGGAATGTTTTATTTTTTATTTTATTTTTTACAAATTTTGTTATGCGCTTTTGTAATCTTTATTATTTTTATATTTATATTTTATAGCTTTATTTTTATTTTTGTATTTACTCATTATTTATTTATTTCATTTCTAATTTTTTTTATACATTTGTAATTTTTTGAATTCTAAGTTTTTTAAGTTGAACTTTCTCACCTAACATTTATAATTTATTTCTAATACCGAAAACCATTTTTTAATAGTTTTACTTTAGTCAACAGTAACAACACTAGACAAAGGGGGAATTTAACATCAACCAATGCTAATAATGTTAGAGGCTAAAGTTCATAAAAATGTTGTTCTTCCTTGTTCCTCTTATTCAAATGTGTTACGCAAAATTACATTGCACATCACTAATGATTATTTGACGAGGCTACAATGTAAACAATCACAACGTAACGTAAAGTAAGTTATAGCCTAGGTCAGGTAATTACTGACTTTTTGAGTCACCTTACAATCAATGAAAGGGCAAAGTCTCAAATAGTTGTTCCTGTAGTAGTCACTAGATGTCAGTCGTGTCTAAAAAACAAGGATTCAAGGACGAATTGAGCTTGTAAACGCCATGAAATAGATGTGAGGAAATGTTTCTGTAAATAATTTTATTTGTTGGAAACGTTCAAAGTTGAGGAAAATTAGGTAGACTTTTTTTATTATTATGATTCCTGCCATTTGAGCATTTCTCATGAATTATCTGTTAAAAAAATATTATGACTTTAGCAAACTGGATGGCGTTTCTACTCATATGTGTGTATATTATATATAATAATATATAGGCCTACTATATGAGAACGTGTTATTGGTGGTGACCGTTTGCTCTCACCTATAACGAATAGGAAGTACACTCAAGCGAAAGGAGTGGCTTCAGCAGCCGTCTCTCTGTCTACCTGAGTCTCAGAGCTGGACTTTGACTGGGGGACTTTAAGGAAATAGGAAAAAACCAAGAGCCACAACTTCGCAAGGTTAGTGAGCAATTTAACGTAATTGAATACAGCGGTGGGCGAAACATCGCACTAGCTGTTTTTACACAAATAGCCTAGTCACACCAAATTGTTAATCAAATAGTTAGTTACTCATTAAAATCACAAAACGTGCAATGTATCCAAGAAGGATCCAAAAGTGTCGTAATATGTCGATATAATATTACTTATAAGACATAACTTTATATTAAATCTCTTTTAACGTGCGTTTATATATGTAGGCAATATGTGTGTGTTTTGGGAGGGCAAGTCTCCGCTGGTACAGTTATGTGCACGCGCATTCCAGTGTCTCCATAGCTCCGCACGAAACCTGCTATCTAGGATTTAATAGTGCTGTCTGCCTTACCTTAGTGCTCATTTCGTCTTAAGAAGGGTTTAAGGTTGTCAGTTTCTGAACTAAGTATTTCATCCTTTGATAAGTGACAACTGCAAGACAATACAGTTCCTCTGTATTTGGCTTTTTTTGGGTGAGGATGATTATGTTTCAGGAAACCACATGCAATTATATAATTAAAAGCTAAGCATTATATAGGTGCATGGGGAAAATCAACTAGAACATCAACTTTTAAAATAACTTGAACAACAGAACACAAGAGTGTCTATCCATATTTATTTGTTTATTTGCCTCCTGCTCTCAGTCAGGGCATAGCCTATATATGTTTCAAACAACAAAATATAGAACTATATATAGCCTAATTTAATTACTTCTAAATGTCTAATAAAAAAATGTTAGACACATAAAACTACTAAAAATGTATCATCTTCGTTGTTTTAGAATTTAACATTGAAATACTTTTTTTCCAGGTAAATAAAAATCTGTTTTCATATGTAGGGCTCCTCCCTTGTTCTAGTCCTGTTTTCTCTGTGTGCTCTGTAGCTTGGAGCTGGTGTTAGCTTGCAAAAACTAAGAGGTCAAATCCCGCATACTTGTTATCTATAGATTAACTATTTCAGAACAACTAAGTCAAGCCATTCTGGTTGCTACACTGATGATGTTTTTTTTTTTTTACTAACCGAACTTTAAAAGCAATGTCCACTTTAGTCAAGTGTGACACTGAAACTTTAGCCCTGTGTAAACAAATGATTAGTCACTTAAAATGAAGACTTGAAACTGAAACCAAATAAAGCTGACACATTTATTCTTGGCATTCATGACAAATTTTAAAATAGTAACAATAAGGGATTATAATTAATCTCACTGTATTTAACACAAAGGTTTTGTCATATGCATGCATTGCACAAGATGAATGTTCAGTTGCCTGTTTACGAATACAGGTAGCATGGAGTCATGCTTGAGTAAGTTAAAAAGGACGTGTAGCCTTACCTCTAGGAATTCGTTGCCTCAGGCAAACAACACAGTAAGACAGACCCTACATACATTTATAAACCTCCTATAAACTAGCATCTTGCTGCACCGTTAGATTTTATGTCAAACACCCTCTGATAATTTCAGAACAGTATGTGACACCACACTGCACATCAGTCCATATTGTATCAGATCTGCATTCCAGTACAATCACATGGGTGTGAGGACAGAGAGACATAATTATTTGAGCACAGAAACACAACCAGTGTGAGCAAACACAGTGTAAACTTTGGTCTAATGGATGTCTTGAAGTAAGTGAATGGTATGTGTGCTTTTGAATCTGGTAAGGTTTTTTTTATTTTTTTATTTTTTTTAGTTAGTCTTATATTAATGCACAGTATGCGGGTACCATATATTAGTTATCAGATGATTTTAGAGTTTTTAAATTTATTATAACCGTTGATATTGTATATATAATTGTGCATTCTGATTTCCCTTTTTTTGTGTGTATATCATGCTGTAAATTACAATGTTGTGATGCATACATTCATTTTTTCACTTCTAAAATGACTGCTTTTTTATTTTTAATTTATTTAGACAAAATAGTAAAAGTGTAAAAAAGTATTATATACCATTGCCATTAATGCCATTAATGGAAAATGCATTGGCACATGCCACACATGGTTCAGCTAACTATAAAAAAACCCTGTTCTTGTGTTTCCAAACTGGCCTTATTACCAGATGAGATGATTGTGTAATGGTGTGTGGATATCTTTGAGGACATGGCGAGTGATGCAAGCACCCTTTCCTGGAAGGTACCCACCCAGGACTGGGATGGGGGCATCAAAAGCCCAGACCTCGGTCCTGTTGGAGATGGCGGTCCTGTGAAGATCATCAAAGTGTGCTTCAGCAGCAGCAGCAACCTTAGCAAAAACTTCAAACTGGTCAAATGTGACAGCTCATGGCAGATCAAGGTATACATACCCTACTGCTCAAAAGTTTTTGAAATAAGTGTCTTATGTTCTCCTAGGCTGGATTTATTTAATAAAAAATGCAGTAAAAAAAAAAAAAACAGCCATAATGTGAAATATTATTACAATGGAAAATAACACGTTTCTATTTTAAGATATTTTAAAATGCAATTTATTCCTGTGATGGTAAAGCTGAATTTTCAGCATCATTACTCCAGTTTTCAGTGTCACATGATCATTCAGAAATCATTCTTTAAATATTTTAATGAACAAACTCTCTTATATGATCTTGCTTAAATTGATTAGGATAAAATTATTTTAATTCCAGATGTTGATTGTGCTTGGGACAATTTTTATAATAGTTTTATATTTATTATTATTAATAAGCACGCACCTTTGAGTTAAATGCTGTGATAATCCATTGTTCTCGACTGCTTTATGTGATCTTATTCAAGAGTGGGATGCAGCATGGGCTAAGGCTAGACAAACAAATTTAAATTCTGATTGGCTGCATTTTAGGCAGCTTTGCAACAAGTGTGCAGTTAGAAAGGCTAAATCAGATTACTTTCTTGATAAAACCACAGAAAATCTGACAAAGTTATGGAGGAATATTACGTTTCTAACTGGTAACAAAACAATTACAGAGATTCCCCCTTGTATAATGACAGATTCTACCAAAATTGTAGACAAAAAGCAAATGCTTAATAGTTTTAATAGTCATTTTATTGCATCTGGCTTTTTATTTCAAACAAATAATGATATAAATTTAGATTTAGAATTCCTTGAATCTGAACATAATTTATGGACAAGAGAGTTTGCTTTTCATCAAATTACTCTCTCCGATATTTGTTCTGCTTTAAAATAATTAGATGTGAATAAATCGCCAGGTCCTGATTAGGGCTGCACGATAAATCGCATACGATATTTAACGCGCATCTTGTCAGAAAGCCGGTTCTTTAATCAGCGGCAAATCTCCATCACGTGCGTGCATTCACATTGAGCAGCATTAACTACACAGAGCCGTTGTTCACTGACGAGCTGCGCCAAACCACGTTCATATTCGCGCGATTTTTTGCGCAGCTTGTCATATATTAAATTAAATTATTTAAATAACTGAAAAGATACTTTAAAAATGAAACTAAAACTGCCAGCAG
>NW_015646169.1:25835-26582 GCF_001515625.1 Sinocyclocheilus rhinocerous | reverse complement strand
GATTACAGAACCGGCTTTCTGACAAGATGCGCGTTAAATATCGCATGCGATTTATCGTGCAGCCCTAGTCCTGATCATATTGCCCCGTTGTTGTTAAAAGTAGCGGCTGATTTTATTTCTCCTCTGTTGACGTATCTATTCAATCTTTCATTATTAATTAATAAAATCCCTACGATTTGGAAATCAGCATTTGTTGTTCCCCTGTCAAAAGGGGATGATCCTTTTTTAATGGATAACGTCTCAGGTTACTTATATAACCATGGTTCCCTGAGTAGGGAGCGAGACACTGCGTCCTCTAGGGGTCGCTATGGGGAACGCCTCGTCGTGACCCGTGTCTGAAGCATACATTGAAAAAACACCAACAACACATTAGCCGGCGCCATGCTGAGGGGAGTGCATGCCAGAAACCATGGCGAGCACTAAGTACCACATCTACCATATTGCCATGGGAGTTGCCCCTGGGATGTTAGACGGCTGTCAGTGACATTATTCCCTACGGCCAAAGGCCTAGGCTACATACCCCAAAAAACTTACCTGTTAGGGCCAGAACTCCTTTTGTGGTTTTGTCCAAAATTTGTCCAGTGGTTTTAAACCACTCAGAAAGAGCACGAAGCTGCTGCGCGTAGCTCTTACCATACAGGATTCTAGAAAAGAACACAGAGTACTAGCGTGCGAACTTACCACAGTGTGGATTTTAGAAAGTATACAAAGACTTCGCGTGCACACTTACTATAAGATGGATTTTAA
>NW_015646169.1:25472-25805 GCF_001515625.1 Sinocyclocheilus rhinocerous | reverse complement strand
ACCCAGATACAGTAAACCAGACAGGGCAGCCTGAAAGCATAAGCCCAGCCTGGACGTCCAGGAAATTTTTGCAGTGCCGTGCCGGGGGCCTGATGATCAAGAAGGCTCCCGCAGAAGCCTGTGATCTGGCTGCATGATCCAGGAAGTATGAACCCGAAACCCGGCTTATCGTACCGTCTGGACATATACGAGTGAGATAAACACTGCAAGTCGAGCACCCGGTTTCTGAATCCAGCAGAGGGTGTGCTCACCGAAGACCTACCCTAGAAAGGTACAGAAACACACAGGTACCGGGAAACACTGCAAAGAAAGCTAGCAGAAGGGTTATACACA
>NW_015646169.1:23828-24267 GCF_001515625.1 Sinocyclocheilus rhinocerous | reverse complement strand
GGGCAAAGATAAGGCCCCCAAAGAAATGAGTGGATACTGAGGTATCACTCTGATCCGGACAAAAGCGCTGACGCCCTGTCTGGATCACATCCCTTAGGTCTTTTAACTACCTTCCTTTGACCTGCGATTCTTCCTACCCCTACCCGCAAGGACGTTTCATCCATAGAGAGATAGCTGGCCAGCGTCTCTCTATAGAGGCATCTTCTCATAACCGCTTTCGCGCATCGATTCTTCCATTCCTTCTCAATCTCTGTATGGAAAACAGAAAGAAAGGAAGTCTCACCTGACCTGGAGGGTTATGACCAGAAAAAATAACGTTCATCGAGATGGCCTCGCGACGTCACTTTCTTCGCCCGCTTCACGGCAAGTAAAGCCTCGCCGTGGCGCGATCCATAATTTCCAAAAGCTCATCATACGCAGGGCAGGAGGATTGGGAAGG
>NW_015646169.1:9530-23682 GCF_001515625.1 Sinocyclocheilus rhinocerous | reverse complement strand
GGGAAGCAGATGGCTGCCCGTCTTTCCTCGAAAAGAGAGACAAACAAGAGCGGAGCTTTTTTATTGGAAAAACGCTCGCCGTGCACGCCGATTGCCCCCTCGGAGACATCGCTTGCGTGCTCTTCGCCCAAACAAATAACGCATAGATCGTATGTGTCATCAGATGTTAAACAACGACAACACGGATGCACACATCCTCTTAAACGGTTTGCTAGTGCTCACCATAATGATATGTAAATGAACACTAGAGGCAGTAAAACTCAGACACCTTTTATTCCTTTTCACACAAATGTACAGAGTTTCAATTAATAATGCGTAATTTTCGCACAATTACTTGAAGAATATCATGTTATGACTTCAAAACAATATTAATATGCTGGGAAATTTGAAAACTGATGCTTTTGAACATTAGCATCGCACATATCCAGCTTCATATCTATGGATTTTCATAGGCGGTAGGTTTGTTCGGTAGCTCACGACGAAGTACGGAGACGTACTTGAGAGGTGAGGAGCTCTGGTTCGAATCCCGTGTAACCACGGTTTGACAAAGCAGTTCAAATCTGCATATAAGGAAGTTCAAAGGGCACGGTTGCATCAACAAATGTGTTTTTATATCAGTTTTGCAATTGTTAACACTATCGGGTAGGTTTAGGGTTGGATTTGGTGTAGGGCATATTTACAACACGATAGAGCATTCACTTTTAGCGTCAGTCCCCGGATATTTGAATTCTGAACCGCCGCAATACGTACCTGTCTACCTGAAGCAACATAATAAAAACACAGCAATACGTACCTATTTCAACGTAATAAAAACGTGCCAGGGTTCACGAATTGAACCAGTGTTTTAGCGCCACTCAGTGGACATTTCTCTTGAAACTGCGGCGAAACGTGCAGTAAGGTACGAAAAAACGGTGCTGCACAAAAAGTGCACAGAGGTACGTATTTTTATGAGATCAGGTTGCCTATATCAAAGCTCGCTATTTTCTCTAAACTTTTGGAAAACCTAGTTAGTAAAAAGTTGACAGTATAACTGTCATAATATTTTGTCTATTAATCAAACCGGGTTCCATAAAGGGCACAGTACTACTACAGCCATTTTAAAAGTTTTAAATGACATTGTGGAGTCCTTAGTAAACAGCATTGTGCTTGTCTTTTTATTGACTTATCAAAGGCCTTTGATACTGTGGACCATGACATATTATTAAATAGATGGGTAGGACTATTTTAAACCATATGCTATTTTATGGTTCATTCCTTATTTAAAGGGTAGAACCCAATGTGTACAGATGGAAAGTGTTCAGTCAGATCCTTTGGAGATTTTTAAGGGAGTCCCGCAAAGATCTGTGTTGGGGCCGTTATTATTTAGTATATATACAGTATATAAACTGCCCTGATTTTAATATTGATAATGCGAGTTTCCATTTTAATGCAGATAATACTATCGTTTATTGCTCAGCCCCCTCTAAGCAACAATCTGTGGCTTCTTTACAGTCTGCTTTTGATATTATCCTAAATATGTTCTGTGTTTTGAAGCTGGTTTTAAATGTTGAAAAAACAAAATATATGTGATTTTCAAATTCTAAAACTTCTTCCGAATACTCTATTGTTCTTCTGACTTCTCAGGTGAGCCAAATTACTTTAGTGTCAGAGTACAAATACTTGGGTATTATTATCGATAACACACTACATTTTGGTTCACACATTAAGTATTTGAGGAAAAAAATTAAAGAAAAAGTTAGGGTTTACTTTAGAAATAAGTTGTGTTTTTCATTCAATGTGAGGAAGAAATTAGTATCTGCTACTTTTCTACTGTTTCTCGATTATGGGGATGTAGTCTATCAGCATGCCCTCTCTTACCTTCACTCCTCCTTGGATGCTTTGTACCATGGTGCTCTGAGATTTATAACTGATTGTAAATTTTCAACTCACCATTGTGAACTATACAAAAGAGTTGCATGGCCTTCCTTGAGTATTCGGAGAAAAATGCATTGGCATCTGTTGATATATAAAGCCATATTGGGTTATTTAATTATATTTTATAATTCTGGTAATTACTCAATACTTTCTCAATCAAATTATAATCTTTGTGTGTCCCTGTCAGAACTGAGCTTGGTAAAACTTCTTTAAAATATGCCACCACTTCAGATTGCAATGTTCTCCAAAAGGAGATGAAGTTACAAAACTTGGTGTCTTATAATTATTTTAAGTTTTTACTACGTAATCGTAGAGAGCGAGTTAATAGTGTGTAATTGTTTTTAATTGGTTATATGTTGGTATGTTTGTTTTTGTATTGTATGTCATAACTATGTTGTTTATTTGTATATGCAAACTTGGCTGCCTATCTTGGCCAGGACACTCCTGTAAAATAGATTTTAATCTCAGCGAGTCTTTTTTCCTGGTTAAATAAAGGTAATTAATTAATTAATATGCATTTGGTGCTCAAGACACATTTTTTATTATTATCAAGGTTAAGCACAGATATGATGCTTAATATTTGTGTGGAGTTCAAAAGAACAGCATTTATGTGAAATAGGAATCTTTTACAATATTATAAATGTCTTTATTATAATTTTAAATGTGCCCTTGCTGAATAAAAGTTAAAAAAAAGTCTTACTGACCCCAAACTTTTGAATGGTAATCTATATGACTGGAAAAACGGAATCATGGTATTTCTAGTAATATTATCCCAAATGTTGTAATACCTTGTTTGAACACTTGGTATTTTTTTATCCATCAGACTATCATCCAGTCTATTCTGATCAGTGGCCGTTTGGGCCCAAATGTGCAAAACCCAGGATGCTTTGGGCTGAGGCTCAAACACCTCAAATCTGAGGAGCTCCACTGGCTTCATCCAGACCTGACTGTAGGAGAGGTTGAGCAACACTATGAGAGCCTTCACGCTGAGGCAGAGTGGAGGTGAGGGAGTGAGAGAGGGAGTATATATCACCAATATACTGGCCATTATTTGAATTTTTCATATACGTGTGTGTGTGTTTTATTTCAGATATGATCTTAGGATTCGCTACATTCCTGCTGCTTTCATGAAAAGGTTAAAAGAGGACAGGACGTTCCTTTTGTATTTCTATCAACAGGTCAGCAAACATCTCCAGATTTGCTTCTTGACTGTGGTTGTACGTAGTCACATTTTGTTGGTCAGTTCATGTAAATACTGTTCCTCTTCTGGCAGGTGCGCTGTGACTACATGCAGCATCATGCTAGCAAAGTTAGCGACGGCATGGCTCTTCAGCTGGGCTGTTTGGAGATCAGGTAACAAACGGCATAGTCTGTTTGCTTTTATTGATATTGTCTGATTATCCAGTGTAACTGCAGGACTTCATGACCAGCAACTGAGTATATATTTCCAGTGCTATAAATAAACAGAGTTATCCCAGAACTAAAATGAGCACTGTTCAATGATTCATTAATTCAATTTACATTACTCTAGGTAACAAATATTATTGAACTGTGAGGTAATTTCAGAGCATTGCATCGCATATGTGGTTTGTTCTGTCTTTCAGGAGGTTTTATAAAGACATGAATGCCAAAGGTCTAGAGAAAAAGTCAAATTTTGACTTGCTAGAGTAAGTTAATGTTTTTCATTTGTACAAAAGTCTTTTTTAAAAGGTGATTTTTCTTTTTTGCTAATATTGTGGCTTTTTAAATTTAGAAAAGATGTTGGTCTGGACCTGTTCTTTCCTAAGGGCCTTATTGACAGTATGAAGGTTAGATTTGTTTTTCACTTATCTGCGGTGCCAATATCTTATTGAAATTTTATTGATTTCCAGAGTTAAAGTTGAACTTAAGCTGTTTGTGTTTGATGATACTGAGTCACCTCTCCTTAACCAATAATAATACCAATTGCAAACCTTTTACCAATAAGACATATAGGGCCAAATTTACTAACAGCTTGCACCAGTGCAAACAGTGTTTTGGCGTTAAAATAGTACTGTCAGGATTTACTAAAGACGTGCAATGAAGAATTACCACTGAAAAGGCGTGGACAGTTATTTTTGCGCCTGACCTTATTGAATATGCATTTGTAGGAGTTTTCCTTTCAGACGCAAAGTTTATGGGAGGAGAGTATTAAAATGAAACACACAACACAATGTACTATCATTTGCACTCGTCAAATTACTGGTATTTGCGCCATTATTTAATGCTCCAAAAAATGTCTTAAAGCAGACGCTAATTTTGCGCTGCTCTTGGTAGATTGTGTTGGACATTATGGAAATGATCTGGCTGCGTCTGTGTTCTTTAATTTGCGCATTGTCAGTAAATCACCTTCAGAAATTTCCACTCCCATTAGCGCTTTTTTGCGCTCTCACGCTAATTTGCCCTGTTTAGTAAATCTGGCCCTTAAATTAAGCATAAATTCAGATTTGTTCATATGCATTTTTAAATGAATGTAGAAAATGTAGAGAAGTTAGGGATAATATGCAGCTAGCCAGTCGCCACCACAAAATAACCCCCCCTGGGTGATCAGGACCATGACAAAATCAAATGAAAAAATAAAGAAGTGGCAGTTTATGAGAGCTTAGCACACAAATTCTACATCTAAACTGTAAAATGTTGGTTTTAACAGCCTAAGCAACTCAGGAAGCTCATCCAGCAGACGTTTCAGCAGTATGCATTACTAAAGGAGGACGAGTGTATGATCAAGTTCTTTGAGACCTATGGAGAATTCTCCAACTTTGATGAGGAAATATTCCCTTGTGAGCTAGTGGTAAGTTCCTCAGATTAGGTGTTAAAAAATGTTGGGGTTTATTCAAAGTGGAAGATTTAATGTACTTAACTTAATTTACTAAAGTGCTACTTAATCTACACAGCAAGGTTGGAGTTTAGCAGTGGATTTAGTCATTGGTCCCAAAGGCATTCGGCAACGTACCAAAGCAGACTCCACCGTGAGCAACTTCATACTTTATTTCCAATCTTGTATTTATTCCTTAATCTCATGCCAGTTGTCAATGTCCAAATGTTGTTTCGAGTTCATTTTCGTTTTCTCTCCCCAGGCTGTCTGCCTTGCTGAATTTAGACAGATCCAAAGTATCAAGTACAACACACAACGTGATGGCAGAACATTGTTACTTATCGAAATTGAGGGTGCCAAACAGGTGAGAATGTTCTCACTGCAGTATTAGGTAGTTAAACTTTATTTGCACAATGCCACTCTTGTAGTAAACTAGCAATGAACTTTTCCATTCCTAGCCTTTTTCCATCAGTGTGGCGTCTCTGGCCATTGCGGAGAACATGGCTGATCTGATCGATGGCTACTGTAGGTTGCTTAACCACACAGACTCATCTTTGATAGTTGGTCCAAATAAAAGTAAATCTCCCAAAGGTAAGCTCCAATTAATGTACTGTATGTCTGTGAATGTCAATAGTCTTCTGACAAAGTGTCAATGAAAAGAGTTAAAGCTTGTGCAAACTGCTTCCAGAGGATGGATCATTATTTTTTCTAAATTATTGTCATCTGGAAAAATCTGAGATAAATGAATAGAAGTTTTCTGAAATGCTGAGAGTTTATGGCAGCGCTCTTCTGAATGTTGTGCGTTTTGAATTTATCTTCGCTGTCTTAGGTGTGCAGTTGCGCAACTCTCTTCCTGAAATTCCCTCCGGGTGAGTTTTCTTCTCCTCAGGACTACAACACAGAATGAATAGCAATTGCTATAATTCTAAAGTGATCTCTTATGGAATAATTTACAAAGTGAAATGGAGCTGGACGTACATTTTTAGATACTTTATTTCACTGTCCTTAACGCTATTCACTCTTTCCTGCTGTTAGGAAGACAGAAAGCTTCAGATACAGCAGTGAGTATCAGACCCTCCTTTAGATACAATCCCATTCAGACACACGACTTGATATTTACTGAATTATGATAACAAGTTCACGACAATGTGATAACATCAAATCTATCTTTCAGACTCTGATATATACTGTGAAATCCCAGATGAAAAGCCGCCACCATCTGGTATGTATGGGAATTATTTTTTTTTTTATGTGTTCAGGGTCAGTATCACTGTAAAATCATGCACTTACTCATTATTGTTTGTACTGATGTGCTTTCATAGTTTTTCATGTGTTTCGCAATAGCAAAGGTTGGACTGTCCAGGAAAGACATTATCCTGAAACGTATGCTGGGTGAAGGCTTCTTTGGGGAGGTTCATGAAGGAGTTTACCAGAAAAAGGCAAGCAGTACTAGACACTTTAGACATGTGATGATGCAATGACAACTAAAATGTTTTTGTAGGTCAAATCTGGGTTTTTCCTTTTATCAATATTTTTTAATTGTATTGGTTAGAATGGGGAGAAGGTCAGTGTTGCGGTGAAGACCTGTAAGGAATGTGCACCTGATGTCAGAGAGAAGTTTGTGGGTGAAGCAGGTACGTGAATGAAAACTCTAGTTAATTATTATAGTCATTGACATAGACAGGTGTTTCTTCAACTATTGGAACTGTAGACAGTACATTCTCACAACATATTTAATTTGTGTATATACAACGAGTGTGTATACTCATCTATCACCAGAGAATTCTGTCACTGTTTTCTGAAATGTAATTTTTTCTAGCATATCTCAAATGATGTATTGTGTTTAATAACATTCTGTGGTAGAAATAACATTTTAAATATTTTGGAATAAAATATCAGACTCCTTTGTCTTGCTGAGGCTAACATTATAGTTATAATTTTATGTATTTTACATACACACATTTAATAAATATGTTTGCTTAATTTGACAAAACTACAGCTTGATTAGAAATTATGCACAAAAAATATTTTTTCCTGCATTTTTCTGCTACAGCAGTGGTTCTTTCTAGATATGCCAAGCTCAGCTAAAATATTTTATTGTGCAGAAATTGTGAATAAAAATTTTTTTTTTTTCATCCTTATCAAATAAAGCATGAAAACTAGAAAAGTCAAGGGGTCATTGAATATTATTGGGCGCCTTGGAGTCAAAAAGGTTGAGAACCACTGCTGTAGTCTCTGTGGTAAAGAATTAACTTTTAAGCTGGAAGTCATAAAAAATGATGCGATAATAATAAATAGTTTTCACTTGATAAATTTTGATGTTTTGTATAATACAGTAGTTAATTTTTTATAATGGGTTTTTATATTTTAAGAAAATCTGGGGCCCAGATGTTGAAACAATCTATATGGCAGACATTTGAAATATAGCAAAAATATACAATATAGGAAAAATATACAATAAAATATATAATATCAAGTAACTGTATTCTTTTTGGATTATAATGTCCCACCTGTCTAGTTATCATGAAGAACCTGAACCATCCACACATAGTGCGACTGATAGGAGTGATTGAGGAAGAGCCGGTATGGATCGTCATGGAGCTGTGTCAGCACGGGGAGGTAAACAACAGCCCAGATGCTGGATGTTATCACTCTTATTTGTATTATATCTCAAAACACGTCTTTTGGAAAATTGCAGTACCAATAATGTTGTCACTATGAGTGATTATTTTGGGGAGGGTGGTAATATATCTAATGAGATAGAGGGGTTTATGTAACTTTTAAATTAAATCAATAAAATTCCCTTTCAATCCATAGTGTAATTCCATTTGCCATGACCGCTGTGATTGATCTAGCAAGCTCAATTAAGTGAATGCCATAGATATGGCTCTATTAACATTTACAGGCTCTGTAAAACCATCATAAACTGTTTACAAACTCACAGGAAGTTCAGTATTGGATAAATCAACACCACTGAGTCTTGTTAAGTACAGAATGACTGGCATGAACAGTCAACTAGTGGTGAACTCAAACATGTGCATGATTTAATAAACCAACTGAGTGCTTAGGAAACCACCACAGGGTCTGAATAATGCGTCTCAGGGCAGCAGAAAGCCTGTATTTCTATATGATGCGCAGTGCTCCACTTTAATAAAGTGGATTTTTTAAAAATTAATTAATATATTGTTTTGCTACTGTACACTAATCCTTCTCTAAAATGTTTGTTTTGTGTTTACAGCTGGGGAAGTACTTGACAAAAAATCAGCAGAGTTTGACCAATGTAACTCTGGTTCTCTTCAGCCTACAGATCTGCAAAGCGCTTGTTTACCTACAGGGAATGAACATGGTCCACCGGTATGACATGCAATTCAATATTTTTCATTCTCTATGATCTATCTGGTATAAACTAAAATGTAAAAGTTTGGGGTTGGTACAATTTTTTTAATGTTTTTGAAAAGTTTTTTTTAATGTTCACCAAGGCTGCATTTATTTGATTTTGAAATATTATTACACTTGAATATAACTGTTTTCTATTGTAATATATTTTAAAATGTAATTATGGCAAAGCTGAATTATCAGCATCATTACTCCAGTCTTCGGTGTCACATGATCCTTCAGAAATCATTCTAATATGCTGATTTGCTGTTCATGAAACATTTCTTATTATTATCAATGTTGAAAGCAGTTGTGCTGCGTAATATTTTTGTGCAAATATTGATAGATTTTTGTCAGCATCATTACTCCAGTCTTCAGTGTCACATGATCCTTCAGAAATCATTCTAATATGCTGATTTGCTGTTCATGAAACATTTCTTATTATTATCAATGTTGAAAGCAGTTGTGCTGCGTAATATTTTTGTGCAAATATTGATAGATTTTTGCAGGATTCTTTAAATAGAAAGTTCAAAAGAATAGCATTCATTTGAAATTTTGTAATATTAAAACTTTATTTACTGTCACTTTTGACCAATTTAATGTATATTTGCTGAATAAAAGTATTAATTTAAAAAGTAGTAAGTATTAATCTTACTGACCCCTCTTACTGATGCCTGGAAATAAACAGAAATTTTTTCAATCAAATTGTTATGCTGATAATATAATTTAATATGGACAAAGCTCAACTACAAAACAGAATCTTTTTCCCTTGTGGTCTCACACTCCACTGTATTTACATTGATAATGAATTGAAATTTTCATTGTTGTCATATGTTGTCTGTGTTGGTGTGATCTGCTTGACAGAGATATAGCTGTACGAAATGTGCTTGTTGCCACACCTGAGTCAGTGAAGCTGGGTGACTTTGGCCTTTCCAGATACATAGAGGATGAAGAATATTACAAAGGTTACCTCAGCTGTTTTACACATTCATAAAAGTTATGATTTGTTTAATCATTTTATGATAAATTGTTTCATTCTCTGGTGCAGCTATAATAATCTAAACTCCTCCGTCACGTTATAAAATCTTCTAAAATATTCTTTGTTGTGTTGTTTATATTCTGTTTAACAAGCATAGCAATTTCTCATTACCTTGCATTATGTCTGCAGCATCTGTTACTCGTTTACCAATCAAATGGATGGCTCCTGAATCTATTAACTTCAGACGCTTCACCGTGACCAGTGATGTGTGGATGTTTGGTGAGTGAATAGAAGAAAATCATTAGATTTCAACATGTCCATTGTACCAAACAATGACACTGTTACGTAATTTAGACAGACACTCGCTTGTTTGACTAATTAATATTGCTAAAATTGAGTATATAATTTTATACTTTAAATATATTAAGTCTAAAAAGGTGTTTAGAAACCAGTATTTCTAAAATTGCCTTCATGGCTCTTTATTAGTCATTGTAAAATTCTCAGAGGGTACATAATTCATTTTTATGAATCCATTTTACAGTTTTGGCATGCTTAACCATCCTGTGCTTACAAACATTATTCAGCGCTCCAGGGCCACTATTAAATTTAATTTATACAAATTGTCATACAATAACTGACTTTCATTTCTGACCTTAACTTTTTACAATTTGCCAATTCATTTTAAACTAATTTCTTGGTGCAAGAATCATGTCATATTGATATAAAACAACTATAAAAGTTTCTATATTGAATTTTATAGTTGTTTTCAATTAACTCATATTATTCTTAATACTGAGCTTGAGACATGAACAAATTTTATATCTGTAGCCCCTCAACGAAACACTGGGTAAACAACACATGACTAGACAGACAGAGACCCCTCAGTTTCTGGAGCTCAGCTGCCATGTTCTGTGAATCTTGAGCTTTCACTCAGTTTCTCTGATTGATGGCTTCACATATGAGTGCTTCCCCTCCAGATGCACCATCATCAGTACTGAAGCAAGGAGAAAGTCATGGGCAGATGATCCCAACACAGTTATTTAAGCTTTAGCCTTTTATCAGAAAAGAGCTACTGAACTTTTATTCACCCTCATGTTGTTCCGAATCTGTATGACTTACTTTCTTCTGTGGAAAGGTATTTCGAAGAATGTTGGACATCAAACACTTTAGACCAGGGGTGCCCAACCCTGTTCCTGGAGATCTACCTTCCTGCATAGTTCAGTTCCAACCCTGATCAAATACACCTGTCTGTAATTATCAAGTGCTCCTTCAGATCCTAATTAGTTGGTTCAGTTGTGTTTGATCAGGGTTGGAGCTGAACTCTGCAGGAAGGTAGATCTCCAGGAACAGGGTTGGGCACCCCTGCTTTAGACAAAAAATAAAATGGAAGTCAGTGGAAAATGAAACTGTTTGATCACCATCATTCTTCACACCATGCTGCTTTTGTGTTCTGCAGAAGAAAGAAAAGCAAACAGGTTTGAAATGACCTGAGGGTGAATAAATGACTATTTTCATTTTTGGGTGAACTATCCTTTTAACATTTCTCTTGATAGGATCATATGATATTCCTAAACACCAGAAGCGTAAAATGCACAAAAGTCTGTCAATCCTCCCATGTGATTTCCCCCCCACTTCCATTTTTTCCTCTCGTGTTGCTCCCGTCCAGCTGTGTGCATGTGGGAGATTATGAGTCGAGGTAAACAGCCGTTCCACTGGCTGGACAACCGTGATGTGATTAATTAGGCCTATTACCACATTTTCTGCTTTCACTATTTTATTCTTTTTTTTTGTATGAGTTTTCATTATTTAATATTTTTATTATTTATTATTTTATTTTATTTTAAAATTATATAATTGGCTTTCACAGGAGTTTTTATTATTATTTTAATAATAATTAATATTTAATTAGAAGCTTTGTAGAACCTCAGAAGGTTTGTGTGTGTGTTTATGGGGTAGGAGGGTGAGTTCAGCTTCGGGCCAACAAGTAAGGAAGATGCTCAGCGGCTGTGGCAGGTAGAGAAGGAGCGCATGCAGGATACTTTGAAGATGCAGAAAGAGCAGATGGAGGAGGACACAAAATGGTTAAAGAAGGAGGAGAAGCTTCTGGTAAGGAGGAAAGCCTATTTACCAATCTCTTATGTATGATAATATAGGTTGCCTTTAATATTAGTTATCATGCACATTGCATTGCTTGCTGTTCTTTCTCAGGACCCAATGGTTCATCAAGACTCAAAGGTGTGTGTTTTTATTACATACATTTCATCAATAACATTTTCATTCCATTTCATATGTCTGATGTATTTTTCTTTTCTTTTTTTTAAAGTATAAAATGTAATGGTCAGATGCAATCCCAATAATGATTTTTTTATTTTTTTTATTTTTTTTATTATCAGACACCTGAACTGCCACTTAGTTATGGTAAGTCCTCTGCATTTTACAGGTGATAATGTTAACAAATTTTAACGAATGAACATATCAGTATTTGCTGAGAAAATTAATCAAATTCTTGTGCCATATTAACATGTTTCCTCCTATACTGACTGTATCCTGTATCCACTTAAAGCTGAACTCCGTCAGCCTCCTTCAAAACCACCCAGAATTGCAGTGCAGGTAAGGACTCATTTTACACGTTTGTACAGTATGCAGGTTGTACATGTTAAATATTTGACTCTACTTTCCCAGTACAATGATAGGAAGCATAATTCAGTTTCATGTGTCCTCAGCCTACACCTACAGCTGAGCTGGACCGCTCAGAGGATAGTGTGTACCAGTGTGTCATGGACGTGGTGAAGGTGGTGGTGCAGTTAAAAAACGACATCAACACACTGCTGTCTACTGATTACATCTCTCCTGTCAAGGTGACAAAAACCTTCATTTAAATCTGATGCCGTTTTTGGTTAATATTTCCATTAACAGTTTCACATACTGTTATTTTAACATTTTTGTCTGCAGACTGTCGGACTCTCATTAAGAAATCTGATCAACAGTGTGGATGATATACTACCAACTCTGCATGTTTCCTGTAGAACAGAGGTAGTATTTGCCCTGTATCAAAGTGTTTC
Organism: Sinocyclocheilus rhinocerous; assembly: GCF_001515625.1. Taxonomy (NCBI): domain Eukaryota; kingdom Metazoa; phylum Chordata; class Actinopteri; order Cypriniformes; family Cyprinidae; genus Sinocyclocheilus; species Sinocyclocheilus rhinocerous. The sequence continues at coordinate 11,519 of NW_015646169.1, read as the reverse complement.
TGCAACCTGATTTTTTTTAAAAAACTTGACATACTTGGTACAAATCAATGCAGTTTCTAAGTAAAATGTCCACTAAGTGGCGCTAAAAGTGAGTTTAATCTTTTCCATTACAGCTGAGATTTTAATAAGAGTACAAATGTTTCCCTCAGATTGAAGGCACTCAGAAGTTGTTGAATAAGGACTTGGCTGAGCTCATCAATAAGATGCGGCTGGCCCAACAGAATGCCATCACCTCTCTAAAGGAAGAGTGCAAGAAACAGATGCTGGCAGCAGCCCACAATTTGGCCATGGATGCCAAGAACCTATTAGATGCTGTAGACCAGGCCCGAGTGCGCTCAAACTTGGCCAAACCCAAACCTGAGGACGTAGACTCACTGACAGACTAGAAGAGCTGCTTGGGACATGCTGACTTGAGTATACACAACTGTCCTATACACAGCTTGAGTATAGGACAGACTGATTTATCTGTATAATATTGTAATGCAGTAACGGGGCAAAACCAACACCAGTATGGGACATGAAACCAATAGAAATTCAGGCAACTGTTGGACTGCTGTCATATCATGTTAAGTGATTTGTGTAAACATTTATGATTTAGAAAACCAAGCAGGCCAGAGGGGTATTCCAGTAAGCAGGGTTAACTTACAGTCACATATACCCAGAACTTTTGGTTGATTAACCCAAAGCTTTCTTACTCACAGTAAGAAAAATTTTCCAAAAATGCATTGCTATCTTTTAATATTCAAGCAGTTTTTGTTTATTACTGTGAAAAACAATTATATTGTTTGTTTGATGCTAAATATAAAAATTTGTAAATGCAAGATTGACTGTGTAAGACTGATTGAACAAAAAATTGTGCTTGCCGTTTTCTTTTAGCAGTTTTCCTTCCATATTTGGTGTAAAAAAAAAAAAAAAAGACATTTTGAATGCATATTCACAAAGTGTGAAATGAGGATAAAATAAATGTCGCTTTATGTTGTAATAGTGCTTTATAATAAAACATTTGTCACTGGAGCCTCATCAATAGTGAATGCATGTGCTCAATACCTCTGAAATAATAAACTTACCTATATAATAAGCTCCAGAGCAGGTTATGTTCAGAGAATAAGTTGTTATAGCTTCTTAAATAACCTGAAAGTTACCTAATTTTTGGAACTGAAAGTTGAGGTTATCCATGTACTTATGCATGAACTTAGCAGCTATGACACATAACCTACTTTTTGGAATACCCCCCAAGAATTTTTGTTTACTTTGATTCTAGATCTTATTTTGAGAAAAAATCTTGTATAAATGTTAATGACAACTAGCTTGCAGAATCCTCTATATGACCCAACATTCCTCTGGACATCTCGTCTTATTAAATATATGTGTTTATATCGTAGACTAGAGGTGGAAAGTAACTAATTACAAATACTTTCGTTACAGTACTTGAGTAAATTTTTTTTTTTAAATCTACTTTCTTGAGTATAATTAAATTGCGGTACTTTTACTTTTACTTGAGTAGAATAAAACTAAAGTATTCAACTTCGCTACATTTATTTTTCACCAAAAGTACAAAGTACAAAAAAAAATGGACAAAGGAGATCAAAGAAGGCGCCGATGGAGAAACAGAGCGAGCCGGCGTCTGACGGGCACTTTTCAAACTCCTGGGGCGGGGCGTTCAAACCGCGCTATGCTTTGACTGTCAATCACCTGCGTTGTCGTTTTGAATCAGCACCATTGGCGTTTCAGTATTTTATTGAATGTGTCCTCTGATTTTAAATCGTAATTTTGTCAGCTCCTCAAATGGGTCATACCGTCGATATTACACAGCAGTGCAAGTAAATAGAAACTCGGTTGACAGAAGGACGCATTGCATGGATGGAGCAAGAACAATGTAAGTGTCTAAAATACATGCACATAGTTCAGTTGAATGGTAAAAATCGCCCTCTTTAACAGTGCAGTTAAACTAAATGTACGAAGCTAAAATAACCTCAACATTAACAACAA
>NW_015646169.1:6897-8969 GCF_001515625.1 Sinocyclocheilus rhinocerous | reverse complement strand
CACAAGGAGGGTAAGCCACAAAGATTCATTGCCAAAGAAGCTGGCTGTTCACAGAGAGTTGAGTGGAAGGAAAAAGTGTGGAGGAAAAAGATGCACAACCAACCGAGAGAACCGCAGCCTTATGAGGATTGTCAAGCAAAATCGATTCAAGAATTTGAGTGAACTTCACAAGGAATGGACTGAGGCTGGGGTTAAGGCATCAAGAGCCACCACACACAGACGTGTCAAGGAATTTGGCTACAGTTGTCGTATTCCTCTTGTTAAGCCACTCCTGAACCACAGACAACGTCAGAGGCGTCTTACTTGGGCTAAGGAGAAGAAGAACTGGACTGTTGCCCAGTGGTCCAAAGTCCTCTTTTCAGATGAGAGCAAGTTTTGTATTTCATTTGGAAACCAAGGTCCTGGAGTCTGGAGGAAGGGTGGAGAAGCTCATAGCCCACGTTGCTTGAAGTCCAGTGTTAAGTTTCCACAGTCTGTGATGATTTGGGGTGCAATGTCATCTGCTGGTGTTGGTCCATTGTGTTTTTTGAAAACCAACGTCACTGCACCCGTTTACCAAGAAATTTTGGAGCACTTCATGCTTCCTTCTGCTGACCAGCTTTTTGAAGATGCTGATTTCATTTTCCAGCAGGATTTGGCACCTGCCCACACTGCCAAAAGCACCAAAAGTTGGTTAAATGACCGTGTGCTTGATGTGCTTGACTGGCCAGCAAACACACCAGACCTGAACCCCATAGAGAATCTATGGGGTATGAAAATGAGAAAAATGAGAAACAAGAGACCAAAAAATGCAGATGAGCCGAAGGCCACTGTCAAAGAAACCTGGGCTTCCATACCACCTCAGCAGTGCCACAAACTGATCACCTCCATGCCACACCGAATTGAGGCAGTAATTAAAGCAAAAGGAGCCCCTACCAAGTACCGTATTGGCCCGAATATAAGACGTAAATGTGAGCCAAAATCATCACAATTAAAAGAACCAAAGACTTAAACTACTTCAGTCTGTGTGCATTGAATTTATTTAATACACGAGTTTCACAATTTGAGTTGAATTACTGAAATAAATGAACTTTTCCAAGAAATTCTAATTTATTGAGATGCACCTGTATACGGATTCGTTGTCCACGCGTTTTCAGATTTATCCACTCGGACCCGGTTTCAAAAAATATCGGTTTCACTCTCCCAAAACGCCGGATCCGTGTGGACGAAACGCCTATACAAAATGTATGCCTATACAGCATAAACGCGTCTCCGTGTGGACAGGGCATGTATGACCGGAAGATTTATTCATATCCAAAACAATACGATGTGAACATTACGGAGCGCTGAACACTCATTTTTCATTTTCATTCTCAGTGCATGTTTTATTCATACTCGCAGCCGGAGGGCGCTCTTGCGCAGAAAGTCCAAAACGGCCTAGTAGAAGTAATATATAATAACTTATGACATGCAGGAAATCTCTAATATGGACAAAGGCATCCCACTATTGCTGTAGCTAAAAAAGGTCATTTCAGCCCAGTGGGCAATTGATGTCAAAAAGACGTCAAATTGACATCAAACATTGACGTCAAAAAACAGGTCAAAAACATAAATCAAATTGACGTCAAAAACTTGACATCAAATTGACATCAAACATAGACGTCAAATTGACATCAAACATTGACGTCAAAAAACAGGTCAAAAACGTAAATCAAATTGACGTCAAAAACTTGACATCAAATTGACATCAAACATTGACTTCAAAAAACAGGTCAAAAACGTAAATCAAATTGACGTCAAAAACTTGATGTCAATTTGACGTCCACACATGTCCTATTCTAGACCACCAAAATAATGACACAACAGTAATAAATGTAAGAAATGTTTTATTTATCAAGATACAATTCCAAAATACAAATGTGAACTGGATTTTTTATCCCCTGAAGGGACTAGTCAATGTAAATCAAAGGTTAACTCTGCATGAAAAAAAGGCTTAAATTCATAGATGGATTAACAACATATGGTAGATAAATGATGTAGATACACTACCAGTCAAAAGTTTTTGAGCAGTAAGATTTTTAATGTTTTTTAAA
>NW_015646169.1:423-1037 GCF_001515625.1 Sinocyclocheilus rhinocerous | reverse complement strand
AGTGCAGTTAAACATAAACTCAACAAACTCAACATTAACAACATTGAAATAAGAGCGCATGCATGTTACCTGCATCTGGCTGATATGATTTCTGTGATTTATCTGTCAATCACATGCATTTTAAATCACTTATTCTGTGTGCGTGCTTTGGATGTGTGAGCACATGGGCTTATAAACAAGATAGTCTATGTATGACCAAACGATTTATTAATATCCAAAACGAGACGATATGGACATTACGGAGCGCTTAAACACGCTCATGCAGTGTATGTTTCATTCATACTCGAAGCCGGAGGAGGTCATTTCGAGGTAATAAATATAGTATATGAATAATCCAGTGCTAATTGACACAACATTTAATACAGTATCCTATTCTGCCTTATTATGTGTTTGTATAAACCAATTCTAAAATTGTCATTAGCAAAATACAGAAAACATCGATAAGAGGAATCGAAATTTTAATTTTATAACAGCTAGACGATTCGTGACCTTAAGCATCCTATTCCAGAATTGGAATAGATTTTGGATTCCCAAGCCTAGGTATCGGTTAAAATGTTCAATAAAATGCTCTTTTTTTGTCCTACCGAAAATGTGCCTGGAGTCCACCTTTGTTA
>NW_015646169.1:0-138 GCF_001515625.1 Sinocyclocheilus rhinocerous | reverse complement strand
AGGAATTGACAAGAATTGGAATCATTAAAATTCAAACGATGCCCAACCTTACCCACACCCCACATTATTTTTTACTGGCACATTTCAATTCACACTGAAACACTTTCTTTTCTTTTAAACCCTCACTTACCCTTCTTT
>NW_015646168.1:115380-116888 GCF_001515625.1 Sinocyclocheilus rhinocerous | reverse complement strand
CTAGCTATCACACTATTAACCACATGGCACAAGTTGATTGGTCTCTGTTGACTCTACAGTCAATAAGATTGTTTGTTCAACATTTAAATATTGTAGTTCAGTGTTTGCTGTAAGCTGGTTCCTCTGAATCCCTCCACTGCCCCCAGCTCCACCTGTCTAGATACGCATTCTACTGGATTTATGCCAACTCGCACAGCAGCAGATCAAATACATTAACATTGTCATATCCATTAACATGCTAAAACTTCTCTGAAAGTTTTCATTACTTAACTAATTTTAACAAATGAGACCTTATTATAAAGTTTTAACCTTAAAGATGTATCTGGAGTTCACTCAGTGAGACTGGATGGATTGCTGGGAATTGTACTGTGCGAGTCAAACATGATATAAATGGAATGCTATTTTTGGGAGGGGTGTGCAGATGAAATTCCGTGCACCGATCCAAACATCAACATGTGTTACAGTATTTTATGTTCATTTTGCTTATTTTTGCTGTTTTTCTGCCTTCAAAGTGTGTGATCCGGTGCTGGGAGATAATGGAGCTGTGGTGAGCATATCTTAAATGATCAAATCATTTCCAGTCATCATTTGCATCTTATTTTTCTATTAAAAAATGTAACCCATTATTAATCAGAAACACTTAAGATGTGGTTAAAATAGTTTAAGGAACTAAACACTTTCGGGTTTTGTTTTTAGTATGTTCCCGAGAACCTGCTGCCTATCTACAGGGACAAAGTAGTTCCAGCCGCAGACATAATCACTCCCAATCAAGAGGCTGAGTAAGTGTCCTTTTATGCTGGTCTGTTTCCTTTAATCTAAGGCCCTGTGTGCTCCTAGCTCATGTGGTCCGATGATTCAATATTAGTATGCGTCAAGTCTGTCTCCTGTGACCATTTGTGATGGCTTCACCCAGAACAGATGTTCATGCCAAATGCAAATAGAGTCTCTAAGGGATGAAATCTGTGGTTGTGTCAGAGATATATACACATGCTTAGGACGTATAGTTGTTGATGGCTCATGGTGTCGGAGCCTAGGCTGTCTTCTGATCCCACACATACTTTCCTGTCTGTCTCTGCTGTTATATAAATACAGGCAAAATGGGCAATGGGCAATTTGTGGATGGCTGAATTTTCATGTTTTATGCCTGTGGTTCACCGACAAGTCATTGTCGTTATGAAACACCCAACACATGTAAATATATATATAATTTCATTTTCTTTCTCACAGGCTCCTCACTGGTAGAAACATAAGTTCAGAAAAAGATGCAGTTGAAGTAAGTTTTTATCAGCTACATTTTTTTTTTGTTGCAGCAGTTCTGCTTCTCTAGTCTAATTTGGACAGAAACTGAAACTGCTGGGTTTATTTCAGGTGATGAACCTGCTGCATTCGATGGGTCCGGACAAAGTGGTCATCACCAACTCTGACCTGCCCTCTCCTCTGGGGGATCAGTATCTGGTTGCCCTGGGGAGCCAGAAAATAGGTGAATTTGATTTCATTCCCACACCAGT
>NW_015646168.1:110160-111217 GCF_001515625.1 Sinocyclocheilus rhinocerous | reverse complement strand
TGACACACCCAGCATATGTAAATATATAATTTCATTTTCTTTCTCACAGGCTCCTCACTGGTAGAAACATAAGTTCAGAAAAAGATGCAGTTGAAGTAAGTTTTTATCAGCTACATTTTTTTTTTGTTGCAGCAGTTCTGCTTCTCTAGTCTAATTTGGACAGAAACTGAAACTGCTGGGTTTATTTCAGGTGATGAACCTGCTGCATTCGATGGGTCCGGACAAAGTGGTCATCACCAACTCTGACCTGCCCTCTCCTCTGGGGGATCAGTATCTGGTTGCCCTGGGGAGCCAGAAAATAGGTGAATTTGATTTCATTCCCACACCAGTTGGAGCCCAATGCAATGAAACTACTGCAGGGTTTCCGCGGGTCTTAAAAAGTCTTAAATTTAGTTGTATCAAATTTAAGGCCTTAAAAAGTCTTAAATTGTACAAGAAAGTCTTAATTATGATTTCAAGAGGTCTTAAATTTGGGGTCGGAAAGACCAGAATTTGGGGACGGAAAGACCAGAATTGCGATATGGCTGAATGTGACGATTAAACTTCAAAAGGATATGATTTCATTGAATAAACATGAGCGCTGCACATTCAAAGTCTGCTGCTTTGTGTTCTGCTGTTACTGGGGAAACAGTTATATTTCTACCAAACGCTCCACCTGCTGGCAGAGAATGAATGAGCATTTTCAATAAAACTGTCGTTTTGTTCAGAGTTCAGACCAATGCAAAAATCGACCGATGTTTTTACCCTGCAAACACGCAGAGCTTTAAATGTGAACTGGTGGATCGATAAGACGACAATGCATTATACAAATCTAATAGGGGTGTGCGATATGCATGGTCTGTGATAATATCGTAACTGTTGTTTTAACTGCGATTTGACTGACATTGTGTAAGTATATGCAAAAAACAAACTAAACCACATCTTTAGAGTCCAAAAGCATCGACTGTGTGATTAGAATGTCAACTCACCTTTATTTGTATTGCGCTTTATACGATACTGATTGTCAAAGCAGCTTTACAGTGTCAAACAGGAAAATAGTTTGTCAATAATGCAAGAA
>NW_015646168.1:109687-110105 GCF_001515625.1 Sinocyclocheilus rhinocerous | reverse complement strand
TGTTGTTTTAACGATGTGCGATTTGATATTATCGAGTATATCGCGAAAAGCAAACAAAACACCTACAGAGTGCGCAAATACATTACATGATGAAGTCTAGCAGTTTAGACTAGTGCGCGTGCGCATTTATAGTTTATAGTGCATTCTTTCACTGCATGAATCAGTCTAATAAAATGCATTTAGAATTACATAATTCAATAAGAGGCAGAAAATTTATATATTTATATAATTTCATATAGTTAATATCACACGAAGAGTGTCGTTTTTTTTCTTCAAAAGTCAACATGATTACAAATTATATTGATTTTATACAATACTTCAATAAACAAGAAGTTTATATTAAGACTAAGAGACTTACGTTTTAAAAAGTAAAAAAGTAAAGACACCATATTTCCTGTTTTTGCTCTATTTCTCCAAC
>NW_015646168.1:107647-109521 GCF_001515625.1 Sinocyclocheilus rhinocerous | reverse complement strand
AGTCTGCTCGTTTTATCGTGTTTAACCACAGCTGTCGTCGGTTTTTTTGTCTGGCAGTGGCAGCAGATATGCGATCAAATTTCGAATTTGACGCTGTAAAAACCATTGTCGATTCTGGCACCCAACATCACAACAAGATGATATTTTAAGCTCCTTATGTAGCCGAATCTGCGCTGGTTTGAATGGGCTGCCTCAAGCTAGCGCTGTGACGTCGGCTGACCCTAGTTAGCTGTGGTTGGCCTGGCCGTGCGTCACTCAGAAAACAACAGGCCAGTCAGAAGAGAGGCTCATGAATATTAATTAGACAGGCCAAAATCGACCTGTTCTCAGCAGAGCTCCTGAGAGAGGAGCTGTAAAAATATATTGAGATGGTTTGTGGTACTTATACCGCAAATATATATTCTTAAGGACATCAAAACCTAAAATAAAACTCCAGAAAGGTGTAAAATATGTGAACTTTAAAAATCATGCAGAAAACCTATACTGTTCTTGCCATGCTTACCTCATACTTTTCATCATGAATAATTGCCTGGGGTGGAGTAAGTTGCAGTTATATTTCAGAATTCAGTTGCCTCATTTTGCATATCTTGTCATGCCTGGCAGCTTTTCTCTGTTTATACAACGGATAGACAAGGCTCTAAATTGAGTTGAGCTGTTTTTGAAACTGCTGTAAGAGGAAGATAAACCCATGCCTGTGGTAACACTTACTATAATACTTTTTTTACAAGTTGCTATGTTGTTTGGCAACCATGAACAGCCTAAAGTTAGACTAATAGAGAGCAACAGTCTGCTTCTGGAAGTAAAATCCCATTCATTTTCTCCATAGGGGAATTGATTTTTAACAATAACTTATGAACTGTTAAAGATTGACCTACTGTGAGCTACAAGGTTGTTTAATCAATGGTTATTTCATTATTTAAACTTATTTTTGAAATAATATTTCAATAAACAATTAATCCTCACGTTGTGTTCTGGGCATTTTGTCCCCAAGAGAATTTTTTTTTCTGAAAATGCTAGTTAATGTTATTGCATTGAGCTAAAACGTAATGACTTTGCTCACACAGGGTATAAAAACCCCCAAAATTTTAATATTTTTTTGCACCTTTTTGCACCTTTCAAATCAAAGTTATTTTTTATTATTTCCTCTATTTAAGATATGTACAGAGGAATCTATAAAAATATATTTTTAAGCCCGATTTAACCCCGATTTCCCCCTCCCGAGAATCGGAGCAAAAATCTTGTTGAGCACCACGATTGGTTCTGATGTTCGGCGTGGATTATCTGGTAATGTGAGACGTTCACCAATCGAATATTGCACCTCCCGATCTGCTTGCACACAAATTGGGGCCGCCCCAATTAATATCAAACATATTTGATATTTAGGATTTAAATCTGGATGATGACGGCTATATGATTACGTCAGTACTTTCACAATAGCCAATGCGCGACTGCAAAACAGCTGCTATACAGCTCCGTTGGATAGTGGAGACGGAGGAAACTGCTTCTTGATGTTTTGTAATCGGGGCCGCCCCGATCATATCAAACATGTTTGATATTTAGGATTTAAATCGGGATGATGACGGCTATATGATTACGTCAGTACTTTCACAATAGCCAATGCACAAGCGCAAAACAGCTGCTGTACGGCTCCATTGGATAGTGGAGATGGAGTTTTATAGTAACACGACTGTCTGTATAATGTGTCGAAAACGTATCACAACCATAAGGAGAAAGAGAAGCACTGGGGTGAAATCGCCTCAGTTTTGAATGTACCGGGTGAGTGCAGAAAGCTGCTAGCATGCTAGCTAACAATACATCACTGAAATATCAATGACGATCTGCTGCGTGAGATCACGTGAGGCGCTCCCTCTGCT
>NW_015646168.1:106307-107558 GCF_001515625.1 Sinocyclocheilus rhinocerous | reverse complement strand
TCTGCAAAGATTCTCCTTATGTGTGTGCTGCAACCAGATTTCATAATCGGTTAGGATTTAAAACTCCTGTAGTGTGAGCCCGGCTTTAGTCTTATTTAATCAGAACAACTGTACAAGTCTAGTCAGGCCAAGTTTGAGAAAAATGTCTATTAAATAATAAAAATCAATTGTCTCTACTTGAAAATGCTGCTGTAGTAGATATTAAAATAAAGTCTTTGTAACAATTAACATTTTTTGTGTGGTGTTTGTTGCTGCTATGTGAATTGAATTCATGTAAAATGAGGATGCTGTCAAAAATAATGAAATAAATAGATTATCTTTAACATTTAACTTCTATTATCTAAATTAAAGGGGTCATGGGTTCTTTTTCTCCAAAGAGAAAGGAAAAATTGAAATCGCATCATATGACCCCTTTAAATCAACATTTGGTGTGACCATCCTTTGCGTTTAAAGCAGCATTTGTGCATATTTTTTCAGGTAGCTTTGCAGGTTTCTTGAAGTATCTTGAAGACGTTGACACAGTTCTTCTGGATTTCGTCTGTCTCAGTTTGTTCCGTTTCAGTTTGTTCTGTTTCTTCATGTCATTCCAGACAGACGGGATGATGATGAGATGAGATCTCTGTGTGGAGCACTGGCTGTTGTCAGACACCTTGAGTAAACAAAAATCTCACTGGATTATTACAATTAATGGCAAAATGAATGTTTAGAAATGTAAACTGATAATTCCTACTGACACACTTCAGCAAAATATAGAAATAACTGGCTTAAAACCATTTTTAGCTGGTGAAAATACTAGTATTTTAATTATTTTAACCACCACTGTATATAGGAAATGCAACTGAGGATGGTGATTGTGAAATAACGCTGCTTTGTGTAGTCTCAGTGACCACCTAAACCACACCATGTGCTCCAACACTAACGTTTTTATTTGATACATTTTACATTTACGCTCTGCAAGAGTGAGTACATGTCTATCATTGAACCCCAGGCCATAACCTTAAATGCTTTTATCTAAGTTTAAATGACAGTTTGCTAACAACAAACCTGGGGGCTGTTTACCAAATAAGCCAGGCTTATTTCAGTTAGTCTGAATTATTTTAACTTGATTTGGTTTCATAAAGCAAAATTACCATAGCTCAAGCTCAGTCACCGTGGCAACTTATGTTGGGAAACTAACCTGGTCGGAGCAGGCTAACTGTCAGGCTAAACTGAGCTCCTCTAACACTGACCAATAGGAACGCATTGATATTA
>NW_015646168.1:101484-106297 GCF_001515625.1 Sinocyclocheilus rhinocerous | reverse complement strand
TCAGTCACTGTGGCAACTTATGCTGGAAAGCTAACCTGTGGAGCAGGCTAACTGTCAGGCTAAACTGAGCTCCTCTAACACTGACCAATAGGAACGCATTGATATTACCACTGACTCTCTCACATACAATTCGTTGACTTTATTATTAGTCCAAAAATAAAAGTATACAGAAAATGCAACTTAAATAATTCAATAAATAAAAAAAGAGGCTACAACCAACTATATTTAATGTATTGTGCCCAAAATGTAATGACCTTTTTTTTTTTAAGATATATGAAAATATATGCTACTTGCACATTCAGTTGATCAGCAGTTTCTAGCCATGCAACCTTTCTCTCTCTTTTTATGACAGCTGTAACTTTTATGGTTATTAGTAGAACATTAAAACATTACAATCTAAAATTGCTCTTTAAAGCATTAAAAACACTAAATTAAAAGTTAAAACCACTGAATTAAAAATGAAAATAAATAATAGAAATCAGACTACATTTTAACTGATAAGAGGAACACACATTAACTCATTTGAGATAGTAGGGCTGTACAGTAGCTTACATTTGATTTACAGTTACTGCTATGATAAAAAAATGACTTATATGTAAAATTTTACATGTGTCACATTCAATGTCCAACAACAAATATTTTAGCAGAATGCATATTTTTTTTCAGAATTATTGCGCCATTATTCTATTGCGTTCCATCTGTTTAGCGCGCATGCGCGCAGCAGCGCTTGTTCTCTCGCGTAAGCCTCGCCCACTCCTGACAGCAAAATGGATATATTTGCATGACTTTCTAACATTTACAGATGACAAATATACCTGTGACGTGTCAGTTATGCACTGAGGAAAACACAACATCTCAAATGCATTAAACAGCACAAATATTCGCTGTTTGCCATGGTGGATCGATTTGATCCATGATCAACCTTAAGGGCTTAAGAATAAGCCTGCATATCAAATTATCCTGACTCATTGAACCTGAATCAAATTAATGAGACTGCGTGAACTTAAATGGTCGTTTAGGAAACCGCTTTAGTCCCGATTGATTTGTTAGGTTATTTTAAATCAGGTTATGGACTTTAATCCCCGCTTTTCTTAGCGTCTTTTATGAAACAGCCCCCAGGTTGCTGAATCAAGATTTTGTTGTTGTCGAACAGGCTACGAGGTTTAACATTACACAAAGCTGAAGAAAAACCTCCTACCAAATAACCTTCAGTTACAAGCTGAAGTGTACAGTAAACTTGCATTTGTTAAAGCATAAAGCATGCTAATACACTAGGCTTGAAAGTACCTAGAGTAAAATGGGGAGAATAAAGGAAAGGGACTATCACTACTCTTCAAGCAAAAAAAAAAAAAGCCCTTCTTTAAAAAATACTGCAAGTCAAACATATTTGGTGACAGAAAGAAACACACAAAAGGAAGTCACACTTTTAAAACACTAGTTAATGTTGTCACACATTAACACACACACACACACACACACACACACAATCTTTAGATACAGTGCCCTTCTACATTAACATTTATTCAGCTGGTAGATGCCTTTAAAGATACATTAATGCAACATCGTTTAATGCAATTTTATAACAATGTATTTTTGAATGATTTATACAGTATTACATTAAGCTCTTGGTTCATGAATAGAGCCCAGTGTCTTTGTGTAGATGCTGTTGAACATTATGAGTTTTGTATGTGTTCCATGTCAACAAGGTGCATGGAAAGAAACGGGATTATTTTTAAAGGAATACCAGCAAAACTTAAGCGTGGAATTCAAAATAATCAGTGGGGTGTTAAAGAAAGCAGGTTATTTCCTAATATATTTATATATTTTAAACTAATCACTATAATAAAAATTTTCCTGGTAATTAAATGCACTTTTTAGGGGCCAAGCCCCAAAGGGGCTGTAGCCCCTATTGTATCTGTATGTGCTCTTTATTATTATTTTTCCCCAATGGGAGTCTATGGCAGCCCTATGAACGGAACATAGGAAAATGATGAAAACTGGCACACTTGTAGTGATGGCCATGAATAGTGATCTGACCAACGTTGGGTTCTCTAAGACCAACTCAACAGCGCCACCACCAGTTCAAAAATTCCCTTCTGTATAGGACTCAATAAGGTTTGAGATCTAGCGGCACTTTGAAAGCGGGCGTGCACCAAAAAAATCCCTCAAATTTCTGGAACGTTTATATACAATCATCGGTGGATGTTGGAAAAGGTGATTCAACTCTGGATTCGAATACAGCAAATGCCAATGTTTCTTAAAAATATCTCTAATCTGGTAAGATGTAGACGAATAAGTAGTAATAAAAGTAAACGATTGTTTTTTGTACGTTTTGTCCTTTTACTTAACAACTCTGTACGTGTTTTTTGAAGTGCTGTGTTAGAAGCATCATCAACCCATTTCGAGGGATATCCTCTATCCAAAAATTTCTTTTTCATAATCCCCAGCTTTTCAATAAAATCAGAATCTGAATGACAAATCCTTCTTAGTCTAAAAAACTGACTCTTAGGTAAACCCTTTTTAAGGAGGATGGGTGGAAACTCGTTGCTAGTAAAAGGGTGTTACGATCAGTTTCTTTAATATACAAAGTAGTTTACACACCACATGTCCAAAAAATGAACCGTAGAGGGGCTAACTTCAAGGGAAAATTCCAGTTCCTCCACAAAAGAGTTTAAAAAGAGTTCACAAACTCCTGAGCCTCCTCTAGATCTCCCACAAAAATACAGAAAATGTCATCAATATACCTATACCATTTGATTATACGAGAATAGAACGGATTAACATCACAATTATCAACATAGCAATGTTCGAAATACCCCATGAATAAGTTTGCATAATTCGGGGCAAAAATCAAACCCATCGCCATGCCACTAACTTGAAGATAAAAGTCATTATCAAAACTAAAATAATTATAAGAACAATAAAGTCCGTGTAAAGTATTCTCCAGCGTCTCCTCGTCCTTCGTGTGTGTGCACCCGTGACAATAGGAGGCCATCTCGACTAAAAAGTCCGAAGGTGGAAAAGAAGCCTCACCACGTTCTGCAAGATAGTATCTCAAGGTGTTCAGTCCCTTTTCATGTGTGATGTTAGTGTATAGACTCGATATATCTAAAGTTAACAATAACACTGTATCGGGTAAATGTCGTAATTCAGAGATCTTATTAATAAAATCCGTGGAATCTCTAATATAGGAAGGCAGTGTCTGTACAAATGGTTTGATAAAGTAATCTACATATTGTGATAAAGGGGATAAAAGGGAGTTGGTTTGTGCCACTATAGGACGGCCAGGAGGATCGACCAATCTCTTGTGTATTTTCGGAAGAGTATAGAAAACGGGCAAAATAGGATGGATACAACATAAAAAGTCAAATTCTGATTGTGATATCCAACCATTGGTTTTGGCATTATTTAAAAAGGACAACACTTCTGATTGATAAGTTCTAACAGGATCATGAGGCAGTTTGACATAAAACCTCGTGGAGAAAGGATATGTCATATCCAGTTGCTGCACATTTCATTTCTTCTAATCATGATGTGTCTGCTCTACGTTTCTTGGGAATTGTTTGATATAAAACCTTGTGTTTCGTAATTGAGACAAGACCTCCCTCTTATATTTACATGTATCTTGCTTGTACCACAATTGCACCTCCTTTATCAGCAGGTTTTATAATAAGTTCCGGATCAGAAATAAGTTCATTTAAAGCAGTTCTTTCATTGAACGACATGTTATGCACATAATTCATGTTCGACGCACCACAAGTTTTTAGAACATCTTGCTCCACCAAACGACAAAAAGTATGTATCGTATGATTAGACACAATAGGACAAAAAGTACTCGTAGGTCTAAAAGGGGTCTTAGATGAAGAGCAAAGAGCTGATTTAGAAAAAAAGTAACGTAGTTTTATCTGTCTGAAACATTTAAACAAATCCACTTTTAGGCCAAACATATTCACTCCACTAGTAGGAACAAATGATAGTCCTTTAGATAATACACCAATTTGATCATCGGACAGTACTTTTGAAGAAATATTAATTACCGCCTCTTTGAGAAGCTCCGAGTCAATGGACGAGGATGACCTCTTTGATGTCCTAATGCCCCGTCGACATTTTTTCCTCTTCTGCGTTGTCGTGGAGGAGGGGCTCGTTGGTCCAAAAAAGGAGCAGAGGCTTGGACACTGGAATCACTGTCCAAAGTCAAGTCACTTCCCGTGGAGTCACTAGGACCACCGTGTGTACCAATGTATCTGGTGCGATGCAAGATCTTTGCAGAAGGTGGTCCATGCTTACGATTATGGTAGTCACTCATGCCACTTCACTTGTTATCGTAGTTCCACCAAGAGGTGGCGATATCGAGACCCTTTTATTAAGACGAGAACTGTTCTGGATTGTAACTTTGCAAACTTTATCACCCTTAGGGTTAAATGATGAGGCATTATTTAATATAATGTTGTAAAGTGTGTTTGCTGTATATCTAAATAACAGTGTGATTAAAAACAAGGGGATGATATTAAAACCTTGTTAAGATGTGCGGTTTCTGATAACCAATTGTGATTTTATAAACATAATTATTTTTGTATGTGAATGATATATTTTTCATTGGGGATGTTGTAAAGTGTCTTCTCTTGTATACTTGAGCCATTGGTATCTATTACGCATGTGTTTGTAATTAGTCCACATGTGATTGTCAATTATACTCATTGATTGTGAAAGTATATAATTATGTCTTGATGAAGGTCAGTGGACCGAAACGTTGCGTTTAATAAAGTTTAAGAATCAGCAAGTATTGATAGTGTGCGGGTTCGTTACTTATTTT
>NW_015646168.1:97449-100969 GCF_001515625.1 Sinocyclocheilus rhinocerous | reverse complement strand
TCGGGCTCGTTTTTTTGGTTTGACGCGCCTCGTTAAAAACTGGCCGACCAATGAGTTTGGCGCTTTTGTTCACGTGCCTGGAGCTGCTGAAGTTACAGTAAAACACGACTTGGTGGCGCTCAAGCACAAAACGGTCTTGCCGTGCACACATTGATACCTAACGACAAAGAGGAAGTAAGTAGACCAAGAAGATGCATCGAGGCAAGATGAATGTAGAGCTGCTGGTCTCATTGGTGTCTGAACACAAAGGGCTTTATGACAAACGTGACAGCGACTACAAAAATCTCGTTAAGAGGGAGTTGTTATGGAGAGGAATTGCAGATCAAATAGGATTCGATGTATACCGGGGTATTTCTGTTTTTCATTAAGCGCCATCTAATGTCAGGGAGTGAATTTGTACGTTCACTCGGCTCATCGCCTGCGAAAATCGCTTGGGTATGAACACAAAAGACGCGTCGAAAAACGTCGGCGATAAGCGCGCACGATAATCGTCCCGGTGTGTACGAGGCTTTACACTGTATCAGGTAAATGTCGTAATTCAGAGATCTTATTAATAAAATCCGTGGAATCTCTAATATAGGAAGGCAGTGTCTGTACAAATGGTTTGATAAAGTAATCTACATATTGTGATAAAGGGGATAAAAGGGAGTTGGTTTGTGCCACTATAGGACGGCCAGGAGGATCGACCAATCTCTTGTGTATTTTCGGAAGAGTATAGAAAACGGGCAAAATAGGATGGATACAACATAAAAAGTCAAATTCTGATTGTGATATCCAACCATTGGTTTTGGCATTATTTAAAAAGGACAACACTTCTGATTGATAAGTTCTAACAGGATCATGAGGCAGTTTGACATACAACCTTGCGTTTCGTAATTGAGACAAGACCTCTTGTTTATATTTACATGTATCTTGTACCACAATTGCACCTCCTTTATCAGCAGGTTTTATAATAAGTTCCGGATCAGAAATAAGTTCATTTAAAGCAGTTCTTTCATTGAACGACAAGTTATGCACATAATACAAGTTTTTAGAACATCTTGCTCCACCAAACGACAAAAAGTATGTATCGTATGATTAGACACAATAGGACAAAAAGTACTCGTAGGTCTAAAAGGGGTCTTAGGTGAAGAGCAAAGAGCTGATTTAGAAAAAAGTAACAGTTTTATCTGTCTAAAACATTTAAACAAATCCACTTTTAGGCCAAACCTATTCACTCCACTAGTAGGAACAAATGATAGTCCTTTAGATAATACACCAATTTGATCATCGGACAGTACTTTTGAAGAAATATTAATTACCGCCTCTTTGAGAAGCTCCGAGTCAATGGACAAGGATGACCTCTTTGATGTCCTAATGCCCCGTCAACATTTTTCCTCTTTTCTAGAGGAAATCTAGACATACTCTAGATTTAATCATCAGTAGAGGTCTAAACATTTCATCCTAAACCTAACAGACCACTCAGATCATTAGGATCAGTCAGTTAGAAATACCAAGGGTTCACCCAAAACAAGGGGAGTCTGCTTTTAGTTATTATGCCGCCCGCAGTTGGAATCAGCTTCCAGAAGAGATCAGATGTGCTAAAACATTAGTCACATTTAAATGCAGACTCAAAACTCATCTGTTTAGCTGTGCATTCATTGAATGAGCACTGTGCGATGTCCGAACTGATTGCACTATATTCTATATATAATCGTTTTCTTAAATTCATTTTAAACTTCTTAAATCAATTGTTTTAATCATTTTCAATGTTTTTAAATTCCTTGTTTTATTGTTGTGATTATTATTTTTCTTTTCTTTTATGTAAAGCACTTTGAATTACCATTGTGTATGAAATGTGCTATACAAATAAACTTGCCTTGCCTTGCCTTTTGCGTTGTCATGGAGGATGGGCTCGTTGGTCCAAAAAAGGAGCAGAGGCTTGGACACTGGAATCACTGTCCAAAGTCAATCACTCCCTGTGGAGTCACTAGGACCACTACCGTGTGTACCAATGTATCTGGTGTGGTGCAAGATCTTTGCAGAAGGTGGTCCATGCTTATGATTATGGTAGTCACTCATGCCACTTGTTGTCGTAGTCGAGGCATAGTCCCAAGGATACACCTCGTTCCGGACATAGTCCTCAGTGTCATGTTTATATTTCTTCAATTTAATCTCTTTAAGATTTACCCGATACCTCTCCTTTGAGGTTTTTATAGTGGTGAGGATAGCCTCTAAGTCAATCCGTGGTGTTGCCTTAATTTTCTCTTCTACAATGCTAATTTCTTCTCGAGTCTCTTTGACATCAGTGGAAACCTGTTCTATAATTAGCGTTTTAACATGTTACTATGGTTAAAATGCTAAAGAACTTTATTGGGGAGCTCATTCTCACACCTAAACCTCTCCTCAGCAGCCCGGTTAAAGTGCGTCAACTGAGTGGCGCACTCTGCTAAGCCACTGTCCTTTGAACCTTTGAGGTCATGGGTTCGAATACGATGTTGCACATGTCCAAACCAGCATATTTACTGTGGCAAGAAATTATGCTGAAGTTGCTTCTTTTTCAGATGTTGTGCTTTTCAAAGTATGATCTCATCTAAGCTTATTAAATACTACATATTTATATACAAAATCCTAATTTTGAGTTGAGTGTCACTTGAATTATGGAGCTTCAGCATCTGTGTAAATCAAAAGGTTATAGCTTTGAAGATTCTATACAAATTCAATGTGTAGCAAGTGTTTAACCATGGGAACTGTGCGATGTTTAAAAGTATCCAAATAAAGTCCAACGTTCAAATAGGCCAAAAATGATCAAATAGGGCTTGGCCCCGATAATTGCTGCATGCAGCTATATTTCTTTTTCTTTTTGTTTAGAATTTAGTTTAGAATTTCTATAATTTAGTTTTTTGTTTAGAATCCTACAGAAAAGCATTAAAAACTGCTAGATCTGATTACTTTTAGTCTCTTTTAGAAGAAAACAAACATAACCCCAGGTATTTATTCAATACAGTGGCTAAATTAACAAAAAAATAAAGCATCAACAGGCGTTGACATTTCCCAACAGCACAGCAGTATTTATGAACTACTTTACTTCTAAGATCGATACTATTAGAGATAAAATTGTAACCATGCAGCCGTCAGCTACAGTATTGCATCAGATAGCTTGCTATAGATCCCCTGAGGAACAATTCCACTCATTCTCTACTATAGAAGAGGAATAATTGTATAAACTTGTTAAATCATCCAAACCAACAACAATGTATGTTAGACCCTATTCAATCTAAGCTCCTAAAAGAGGTGCTTCTAGAAGTCATAGATCCTCTTCTGACTATTATTAATTCGTCATTGTCATTAGGATATGTCACCAAAACCTTCAAACTGGCTGTTATCAAGCCTCTCATTAAAAAAACACAACTTGACCCCAATGAACTAGTTAATTACAGACCGATCTCAAATCTCCCTTTTCTGTCTACATGTTACCCTTGGGAGATATCATCAGGAAACACGGTGTTAGCTTTCACTGTTATGCTGATGATACTCAGCT
>NW_015646168.1:95794-96934 GCF_001515625.1 Sinocyclocheilus rhinocerous | reverse complement strand
TACAAAATCCTAATTTTGAGTTGAGTGTCACTTGAATTATGGAGCTTCAGCATCTGTGTAAATCAAAAGGTTACAGCTTTGAAGATTCTATACAAATTGCAAGTGTTTCAAGTGTTTAACCATGGGAACTGTGCGATGTTTAAAAGTATCCAAATAAAGTCCAACGTTCAAAAATGATAAAAATGTCCAAATAGGGTTTGGCCCCAATAATT
Organism: Sinocyclocheilus rhinocerous; assembly: GCF_001515625.1. Lineage (NCBI taxonomy): Eukaryota > Metazoa > Chordata > Actinopteri > Cypriniformes > Cyprinidae > Sinocyclocheilus > Sinocyclocheilus rhinocerous. Next base: position 96,722 of record NW_015646168.1, on the reverse strand, counting down.
GCTGCATGCAGCTATATTTATTATTGTTTTTATTACCTTAAATTATATGTATGTCTGCTCTATGTTTGTACTTTCTGTACTGGAAGCTCCTGACACCAAGACAAATTCCTTGTGTGTGTAAACACTTGGCAATAAAGCTCTTTCTGATTCTGATTCTGATGGGGAAAAAAGGAAAGATGGACAAATGGATGGTAGGAAGTATGGTCAGATGGATGATGTAAGGATAGGAAAGAAGGGAAAAAAGGAAAAATTGAATGATTGAATGATTGAATGAATGAATGAATGAATGAATGAAAAGGGATAAAATAAGGATGGATAGATGGATGGATGGATGGACGGGCAGATGATGATGGATGGATGGACAGATGATGATGGATGGATAAGAGGTGCTTCCAGAAGTCATAGATCCTCTTCTGACTATTATTAATTCGTCATTGTCATTAGGATATGTCACCAAAACCTTCAAACTGGCTGTTATCAAGCCTCTCATTAAAAAAACACAACTTGACCCCAATGAACTAGTTAATTACAGACCGATCTTGAATCTCCCTTTTCTGTCAAAGATACTAGAAATGGTAGTATCCTCACAATTATGTTCCTTCTTAGAGAAAATGGTGTCTGTGAGGATTTCCAGTCAGGATTTAGACCGTATCATAGTACTGAGACTGCTCTCATTAGAGTTACAAATGACCTGCTCTTGTCATCTGATCATGGTTGTATCTCTCTATTAGTGCTACTGGATCTTAGCGCTGCGATCGACACTATCAGCCACAACATTCTTTTGAATAGACTAAAAAACTTTGTTGGCATTAATGGAAGTCCATTAGCATGGTTCAAATCGTACTTATATGACCATCATCAATTCGTAGCAGTGAATGAAGAGGTATCATATCGATCACAAGTGCAGTATGGAGTACCTCAAGGCTCA
>NW_015646168.1:93932-95784 GCF_001515625.1 Sinocyclocheilus rhinocerous | reverse complement strand
TATTGTCCTTATTGACACACTATTTTCCTATTTAATACTGTAAAGCTGCTTTGACACAATCTGTATTGTTATAAGCGCTATATAAATAAAGATGACTTGACTTGACTTGACTAGAATAGAATCATGTCTTTACTTGTATTTAAATTAGTTTATTTGTATTTTATTTTTTTGTATTATATGCAAACTTTTAGCTGTCATTATTCTTTTTAGTTCCATGTTCTGATTATTTTGACTTCACAAGTGTTGCTGGTATTCCTTTAAACATGACCTTGATGTGAGGACACATTCTTTCACTGGTATGAAGGAGTGTTTCTCTCTGTGTGTGCTTCTGTATTATCTTACAACGCCTGTTGATAAGCAGTTGCTGCCTTGTGAATAAGCACATTGGACTGCTTTTGCTTGCTGTAGTTAGCTGCCTTTACTTGGCGCCCCATGTAAGAAAAGTTTATAAAACTAACACAAATTTGACTCACAGTGCTGTGAATAAGTACCTCATGAAATGTGTCCTTTTTCAGCATATGTGGACACTGACACTATAATTTGAACAGTATTAATGTTGACATAACAAATAACAATGAAAATATATAAATATGTATAGTATTTTTATGTTACATTAATCAAGTGTCTAGCACACCTTCCTAAGGAAAGGATATGGACCAGAAGACATTGCAATTACTAAATTATATTTAGACAGACTTAAAGAAGTTCCAGATTGATAGAACACTGATGAAAAATTTGCTTCAGAAAAAATTGTTTACTCCACCAAAATCTTAGTGATTGCAGTTATTTGGCGGGATATTTTGTATGGAATATTGTCTGCTGACATTAAAAGTTCACTGTATATCGTAGTTATAAATATAATTTATTACAGCAATGATATGTTGTTTTCTTTTATATTTAAACACATTAAATATTACATATATGCATGTAATAAAATGTGTATTTTCATTACAGGTTTAGGTCTTAAATTGCATATAAGGTGGTATTAAAAAGGTCTTAAGTCTTAAATTTAACTTGTTCATGTCTGTAGAAACCCTGTTTTTGTACGCAAAAAAATAAAAGTAATTTATTCAACAATTCGTCTCCTCCGGGTCATCCTACCACCATTTTGAAGTATCCACTGAATGCAAACAGCGTATGCTGTTCTGTGTCAGCTGAGCCACGCGGATACGTTTTCTATGTTTATTTACGCTGTGATTTGAACGAAAACAACGTATCCTGTGGTGCGTCTGACACAGAACAGCATACGCTGTTTGCGTTCATACGAGTCTTATGCGGTCTTACGGGTTTGGAACGACACGAGGGTGAGTAATGACAATTTTCATTTTTGGGTGAACTATCTCTTTAATTATGTTTTTAAGGAATAATATTTTGATTAAAATGTGGGTGCTTAATAATTTTTAATATATAGTAACTGTTCTATAAAGGCCAAGTGTTGACTGCGGATGAATTACATGTCCTGTACGAGGGGATCAAGCTTAACAACATGAACCAATATGACTATGTGCTCACAGGTACTCTTACGTCTGCTGTTACTGAAATGTATAATTATGATTACATTAGCCATGATTCTTAATAAAAGACCATTGATCTCTAAAACCCTGCCCTTCGAAGCTATGTCCACCAACACTGCTTAGAATAATGGTCAGTTGATATGATCCAGATGCTTTCTTTGTTTCAGGGTACACTGTGTATTGACTGTACCAAGAGCATACACCAGGAGCAGCAGCATAACAGATCCAGTTTGCCAAGACCAAATCATTTGACAAATGACATTGTCATATCCAGTATTTCTCAATTAATTTGATGCATTTCTCCAAACTCAGGTCACTGTTCTCAAAACAGTTAACAC
>NW_015646168.1:92008-93236 GCF_001515625.1 Sinocyclocheilus rhinocerous | reverse complement strand
TTTTCCACTCAAGTCGAGTCTGGGGTGTGCGATACAGCATCGTCTGCGATAATATGGTTAGTGTTGTTGTAATGATGTGCGATCTGACATTATCGAGTATATCACCAAATCACACACAGAGTGCACACACGTTTATTTTTTAGTCCAAAAACTCAATTTTGCTAACGAAAATAGTTCCAAACAAAGATCACAGCACTGTTGTGTGTCTCTGAGCAATGGACGGTGTTTACTTATTGAATGAATAAGCTTTTTGAACGAATCGTTTGAATAAATGATTCAGTGATTCACTCATTAACGCAGTCGAATGCTTTGTTTCTCAATGAATCAGTCGTTTGAATGAATTGGTTGAATCTCAATGACTCACTCTTTAAATGCATCTATGTGAGATACATAAACTGTGTAAATACATCTAAATGCTATTTCAGATGCAGATTCCAGAAATTTTTTCTTATGTTGAAATGAAAGACACTAAGTACCAGATGAAGTGCTTCTTATTCCTACCCAAAAATACAAAATGGAAGAAAGAGTTAAAAGCACTCTTGCTACTCAAGCTGTGTATGAACATTTATTTAAATATATTTATTTGCTTCTTTTCCATTTTGCATTTACTTGTACTTTTACTTTCAATACTTAAGTACGTTTAGGATTTAAAAAACACTTTTCATACTTAAGTACAATAAATATCACATACTTTAAGACTTTTACTCAAGTAATATTCTAAACGGTGACTTCAACTTCTACCAAAGTCATTTTCTGGTAAGATATCTGTACTTTTACTTGAGTATGGCTTTCAGGTACTTTATACACCACTGCTGGCTGGTTATGTACTTGCTCAAATATTGATTTTGGATCATTTTTAACCAAAAAAAGTTACGGACTGCAGCTTTAATAACACACACAGCACAGGAAACACAGTTTTCCTAATTGTTTAAACATTTATCATAATTGCTTTGACTAGAAAGGGGAAAGGGGAAAAGAATATGCAAACAAATTAAATAAATAAAGGAGGAGGGGTAAAGAAAGAGGTGCAAGTGGAAAGTTTTGTGCAGTGGGTAGAGAAAGGGGTGTAACCAGTGGCGGCTCGTCGGGGGAGGCAGGGGAGGCACAACTTCCCCAAAATTCTGAGGTGAAATTGGGAGGAGGACGATTTAATGTTAATAAAATTCACAATTCATTGCAGTTCATGTCTCAGAATGTGTATTTTTTGTTTGTAATTTCACAGCTGTAA
>NW_015646168.1:85785-91180 GCF_001515625.1 Sinocyclocheilus rhinocerous | reverse complement strand
GAGAGGGGCGGGGCCAGCAGAGCTCATTAACATTTAAAGCAACATGGACTATAATGGCTTGATAAAAACAGAGCTGATTTTGACAGGTTTAAAAAGGTGTTTTTTACACTAACATTGAGAAATTTTAACCAAAGTATGTTATAGACTTTTAATTAAGACCCTAAAGAATCATATCATCTTGTGCAAAATGAGCATCCGATGACCCCTTTAACAGATAGACCACAAGAAGTCTGTGTCAGGGGGTTAAATCAGACATTATGTTTCTAAATACAGGAGCACCTCATGGATGCGTTTTGCCTCCCCTATTATTTTCTGTCTATACAAATCATATGCAAATTCAGAGTACAAATTATAAATTATAGAAATATGCAGACGATATGGCACTGGTTGTACTCTTATGGAAAGATTGCTTTGATTAGGAGTATGAAGAGCATGTTTTGAAATTAGAAAAATGGTGAAAAGCAAGTTCTCTACTGATAAATGTTGGGAAGACAAAAGAGTTGATTTTAAATCACCCAGAACCCTTAACAGAAATGACGTTATGTGCAGTGGTGGTTGGTCGGGGGAGGCAGGGGAGGCACAACTTCCCCAAAATTCTGAGGTGAAATTGGGAGGAGGACGATTTAATGTTAATAAAATTCACAATTCATTGCAGTTCATGTCTCAGAATGTGTATTTTTTGTTTGTAATTTCACAGCTGTAAAACCATAACATGTTACTGAAGTTAAAAAGCGCCGCTTTTCTATCGCGAATGTGCCGAAACTGCTGATGTAATTACAAACGCTAAGTGATAGAGAAGGGGAGGGGGAGGCCTCTATCATCATATGATAGCCCTATTCGGACGGGATTAGTTTTACATGGAGAGGTGTGGTAAAGTAATTATTACCAGAGCTTCTCAGTTATTTTAGTCCCGTCCAAATGCGCCATCTCAGTAATCATTACGGACAATGTCAGTAAAGATTACGGCGACTTTTACCTTCTGTAAAAAGATCCGGAGAAATTAACTCAGGTAATACTAATCCCATGCGAATAGACCAGCTGTAAAAATATACGTAAATAATCTGTCATTTCCTGTAATTTTTTGCGGTTTTTCAAATATGGAGGCGCTTGAAGGAGCTTTCAGTTGCGTTCTAGACGGTGGGACAAGTCAGTAGCAAACCTCAACTCTTTTCAACATAAGACGACGCATACCTTTAAAAAAAAGGTCTAAAGAACTTGTCAGAGGCACGAAACTTCTGCTTGCACCAGCTCCGAATGTTTTTCAAAAGCCTCGAATCATTTGGGTTTGTTAATAGTTTTGCCAAAAACATTGTTTTTCAACACATATCATACAGAAATATTTAAAACGGTTCAATACCACTTTCCCGCAGAATTAGTAAAACGTAACGACAGACAGGTGACGGCAGTGTGTAAATCAAGTTACCCCTCCCACTTCTGATAGTTTTACTGAAATTTCTAATCCCGTGCGAATCGGTCATTAATATTACAGACGTCCTGTGGATACTACAGCAGTCGGCTTAATTAAATGGCACAACAGGCAGCTCTCTTTTAACACAGATACACTACTTTGTCTGGCCTTCCAAAAGAGGATGATATCGCTTCGTCATGCCTGGAGCCGATTTGTGCTGGTTGCTGAGGAAATACTTCAACTTCGCGCTGTTGATCGCCGGATCGGCTTTCACCGTGGACGAAGCGGAGTCCAGCAATATTCAGATGTGTGCAGCACATTTTACGGAGGACTGTTTCTTGGGAGAGTAGCCGCCGGCGCGATGCAACGCAACGCGTAAAATGACAGTATAAGTCATTATAATCCGTAATTATGTTCCAACTGGATGCAACAAATGCCTCGTTTGTAATGGGTTTTATTGGTTTTGTCTCGCCGTGCCGGGAGACGGCATCACAGTATGGTAAGGGGTGTAACATTTCCGTCACACGCTTGAGGAATTTGGCCAATCACAACGCACTGGATAGCTGGCCAATCACAGCACACCTCGCTTTTTTAGAACGATGAGCTTTGTAAAAATCGACGCGTTTCAGAAAGGCGGGGCATAGAGGAGAAACAATAATGTACAGTATGTGGAAAATAATGTGTTTTTTGAACCTTAAACCGCATAAACGCATTTCATTACACCAAATACACAAAATAAATGTTCTTTTTACCAGCATCATATGACCCCTTTAAGCAAATAATAATAATAATAATCTTCAGGGATCCCCAGACCAATACAATTAGTGTGCCTCCTCTATTTTAAAACCCACAAGCCACCACTGGGTGTAACAAAAGAGAAAAGAAGAGTGGCACAGGTAGAAAGAGACGAGCAGAGAGGAGGATATAAAAAATAGGAGAGGAGAAGGAGAGGGAGAAGAGATGAGATGAGTGGAGTGGAGAGCATTGATGTAGTGGAAAGAGCAAGAGGAGAAACTGTAAGAAGACATGGACAGAGAAGAAGTGGACAACAAGGTGGAAGGAGAAGTAGAAGGTACAGACAAATTTCAAATTAAATCAGTTACCCTAATTGACCATGTAAGAAATCATGGCCTCACCTTTAGGGTGTACTCACACTAGGCAATTTTAACCGTGCCCGAGCGCGTTTGACCCCCAAAGCCCGGTTCGTTTGACTAGCGTGATCGCTCCGTGCTGCGCTCGGGCGCAGTTCGTTTAGCCATCCCTGGCCCGGTTGGAAATGGGGCCAGAGCACGGTTCAGTTGGGCTCATCAGTACGACCGCAAACATATAATATTACTACTACTACTACACTACACTTTTCAATTAATTTAATTCAATCAAGTATATTTATGTTTATAATGGGTCTGGTTCTCAACTTATTGATGAACTGGAATTAGTCTGCGAATTCTTTCATTAACGTCAGCTGCCTCAGTAATAATTCTCTGATAACGTTACTTACAAGTGAAAATCAAGGCATGGCATAAATTACAAATTTATTAGGCAGAATATTAGCGAAAGTAGGTTTCTCCGTTATCTCGCACATGACGTAAGCGTGCTCCGGCCCGAAAAGTTTAGTGCAAGTGTGAGTGCAGGCCAGCGGGGGAGTGGAGAGGGGGGATACTCGCGCTCTAGATCTAAAGAGTTTGTCAATACACTTATATATTTCTATATATGGATAGTCAAAACAAACATTTAAATGCTAAAACGGCTTGCGATAGATGCTTGATCTCTTGATATCCTTCTTGGGGATGAAGTTCCCATCTGACTTGTTCGTGAGTCAGTCACATAACTTGTGGAGTTCATGACAATAATGTAGAGATGGTTTTGCCTGCCGATTTCGCCATTTAATTAGCTATTGAGCAATGCGAAAACTGCTGATACTACTGCGGGACCTTATATATGAATACTTAGATAGGTGTCGTATTCCCATCGGTTGATGGGGATCAGCTGAGAGTCAGCTGATGCGAGCTTGACTAACGTGACCTTGCCAGAACTAACGCTAGGCTTGATTTTTGATATTAGAAGTCCTCCTTGGACAACTTCTATTCTTTATAAGTAAACATCTAAACATTTTTCAAGTTTATTTGGAATGGAACAGGAGCATTGTTGACATGGTGGTCCAGAACAACATCACCGGCCACAAATGAAGAGGCCTGTGGAGATGTTGAGACAGGAGCTTGTCAAGCATGGATTCAACCTTCTCACATTTTTCCCCTATGTTGCAAGCTCAGCAAACATGTAGTGTTTGTGTGTGTAAATATATATAGTAAATTATATATGAAAGCATACAAAATATAAGTAAAGTTGAACTGTTCGGTTAAGATAAGTTTGTGTTTACAGAGCTGTGTTACTTGTTTTGAGAACAATTACATTACATTGGAGAAAAGTGTCAAATCGATTGAGAAAAACTGTAACATGTTAACACTCTTCTGAGTTTTCATTACTAAACTAATTTTAACAAATGAGACCTTATTATACAATTTTACCAATAAAGTATCTGGAGTTTACTCAGCAAGACTGGATGGATTGCTGGGAATTGTACTGTGTGAGTCAAACATGATATAAACGGAATGCTATTTTTGTGAGGGGTGTGCAGATGAAATTCCGATCACTGATCCAAACATCAACATGTGTTTTATGTTCATTTTGCTTATTTTTGCTGTTTTTCTGCCTTCAAAGTGTGTGATCCGGTGCTGGGAGATAATGGAGCTATGGTGAGCATATCTTAAATGATAAAATCATTTCCTGTCATCATTTGCATCTTATTTTTCTATCCAAAAATGTAACCCATTATTCATCAGAAACACTTTGTGAATCACTGAATGTGACAAGTGGGGGCGGGGCCGAGAGCCGTGGGAACAGAGCGAGGCCGGTGGAGTAATTGATAATGAGCGACACCTGCACCACTCATCACACTGAAGATGTGGTTAAAATAGTTTTAAGGAACTAAACATTTTCGGGTTTTATTTTTAGTATTCTCCTGAAAACCTGCTGCCCATCTACAGGAACAAAGTAGATGCATTTAAGAAAAATAAAAGACATTTAAATCACCATTTTTGCTACACATTTGGCTCAGAATGCATTTTGAAATTCACACTGCATTTTGCTACAATTATCACGCGGTATCACAATGAAAATGCAATCCCATGTGTCCTACCCGTAAGTCTAAATGCATTTAGGAAAAATGGCATTTAAATGATAATTTTGCTACAGTTTTTGCTTGGACATGTTAAACATATCTAATTAATTTGGGTAATACAATTTCATTTTAATTTTGCAACTTATAAAGCGTTAAAACTAGCTAAAACTAGTGTAGAAAATGGCAAATGTAAATTATATAATTTAATTTTCATTTTCATTTTGCACTAAATGTTGCTCATATGTATAGGGAAAATGTAAATTTAAATACAGAAATACGTTGCCATTTTACATATTGCATTGTCATTTTGCATATTACATTTCAAAATTAATTTTGCTACCCATATGCTTCCATAGATGTGATCGTACGCTGCACGGATGAACTAAGTGATCACAACGTTGTGATCGCACACGTCAAAGGTTGAGGAATGAAACCGACGAATCATTGTAATTTAGGAATAGAATCACATTGGTGTTTGAATCGTGTTCGTGATATTTAACGATCTATTAAATTAAAGTGCTTTGTCATGTTGGTGATGACACCTCCATGCTTATGACACACCCAACACATGTAAATATATAATTTCATTTTCTTTCTCATAGGTTGCTCAATGGTAGAAACATAGGTTCAGAAAAAGACGCAGTTGGAGTAAGTTTTTATCAGCTGTATAAAGTTAAAAGTTTTACACAGATTAAAGTGCAAAAGAACTATAAAGACCAATAGGTATCACTTTACAATAAGACCTCATTAGTTAACCTTAGTTAATGCATTAACATTCACAATGAGCAATAGCTACATTTGCTACAGAA
>NW_015646168.1:73318-76428 GCF_001515625.1 Sinocyclocheilus rhinocerous | reverse complement strand
GCATTTGAACAGTCAATAGCAAATACTTAAACTAGTAACAAAACATACGTACAGTTGCTGATTCAGAATCAGAATCAGAAGAGCTTTATTACCAAGTATGTTTACACACACAAGGAATTTGACTTGACGACAGGAGCTTCCAGTGTAGAAGAAAGTACAAACATAGTGCAGACATACATGATAGTGCAGACATACATAGGAATAACACAGTAGGGATGTAATATAACACTAATATAATAAAAAAAAGAAAAATTGAATAATGTACTATATATACAGAAATAGAAGTATAGGAAAAAATGTATAGGAAAAAAAATACATTTTGCATTAACATGAACATTTGCATGAAATTAACATTCTTAACATTCACAATGAGCAATAGCTACATTTGCTACAGAAGTTTTTAATCTTTGTTTAAATCTTAGTTCACTTAGTTCATGTTAGCTCATTAAATAACACAGCTGCAACTCTCTCTTTTAACATCCTGTTATTAAATATTGGAATACCTAAGATTAATGAATGTTCAGAAGAATTTTTCATTGGCAGTTTGTTAACTAATGAATTAACTAATGTTAACTAATGAAGCCCTGATGTAAAGTGTGACCGAACAATAAAGAATCAAAACACTTTCAAACAATATCTAGGGCATGTTGTAGTCCAGATTAAAATGTAAAAAAGTTTGAAAATAAATAGCCTAATAAGTCTAAATATTTAAGTATTTGGCGCTGTGATGAACATCATAGCAAATACACAAATCTGAATGGCTGTTTAAATAATTTAATCACGATTCAGAGACAGAAAGTAGTGCAGCTGCTTTGTTCACAGGGTTTCCGGGGTAACTGCTGCATTTAAATGAATTATTATGATTATTTCTGCAGTTTAGCGCCATCTGCTGTCAGAGAGTGAAAGTGCGCTTTCATCCAGAGCGTCTCTCACATGTTCCGCCATGTGCTTGTCCGCGTTTGTTTACATCATCAGAGTGCGCACGCGTCTTTCACGCAGCATACAGCGCTTTTTGAACAGTTGATGGGAAAAGTATTCTTAAAAGGCATTCAAAATTCGGAATAATTTGTAATATATAAATTATTCACGGTATTTAGAAGTGCCCACGATAACAATATCGTGCATATTCATTACCGTGATATATCGCATTACCGAATACCGGCACAAGTCTAGATCCCACACACTGTTTGTGGTTTTGTAATGAGAGCGGTTTGGATTGTGTCTCTTGGCTGTTTGTACACCGTCCTACTTTATTTTCAGCCAGTATTTATCTGCACAATGGGAAATTCTCCGTTTCTCAGACGTTGCTCTTCCACAGCTCGATGGAGTTGTCATATATGTTTCAGCTTTCTCAGATGTTTGTCCTGCAATTTCTCTTTGGAAGTATTAAATATAGACACGAACGAGTACAGTAAGCGACTGTAGTGTGAGTTGTATATGGAGATGTTTTGATCTTGGAACAAATATAAATGTTTGAGTTCAGCCAGTGGCCTGTTTTCTCCTCATACGCTCTGAAACATTTAAGTCTTCTGCATTTTTTCCCTTTATCCCTCAGGCCATCAGGCACGATCACTTGGATTATTTTTGATAACAGCAACTTAAAAGCATTAAGCCATATCTTTATCTGCAGTATCTTTATCATGCTTTGATTAAAAACTTTTCAAATCGCAAAGGCTGTAAGTTCATGAAATAAAAATATGCACTGCGTGTTTCAGAGTGAAGTGTGGCACTGTGTTTATTAACACGTGAGCACAACCATCTGCCCAAACTTGTAATGAGAAGCGCTTATCTACAAAAAAGTGGTTTTAAGATCTCATTTTGAAATGAGAAATTAAGACAGCCATAAATGTATTTTTTATAGTTATCTTCAGAAACAGAAAGTAGTGCAGCTGCTTTGTTTACAGGGTTTCCGGGGTAACGGCTGCATTTAAATGAATTATTATTATTATTATTATTATTATTATTATTATTATTATTATTATTATTATTATTATTATTATTATTATTATTATTATTTCTGCAGTTTAGGCCATCTGCTGTCAGAGAGTGAAAGCGCTTTCATCCAGAGTTTCTCTCACATGTTCCGCCATGTGCTTGTCCGCGTTTGTTTACATCAGAGTGCGCACGCGTCTTTCACGCAGCATACAGCGGTGTTGTGCATTTTGACCAGTTTATGGGAAAAGTATTCTTAAAATGCATTCAAAATTCTGAATAATTTGTAATATATAATTATTCACGGTATTTAGAAGTGGCATTAGAAATGTTCAGTTTGAGTTTGTCTGGTCTTATGTCTACATGTCTTAAATGTTGCTGTACTACATTGTGTTTGGATTTATCCTTGTTGGATTTAAGACTTATGATATATAACCTTTCATCTACGTTGTGCGCTCTTTAACACAGCGTAGCTGTGACACTTATTGTGTAGGTAGAGACTGAGTGAAAAGCATTTAGGTTCAAACTCGTGAACTGTTTTTCAAGTATTGGAATGTGTCTTTGAATATTTAACTGTGACATTTGAATTTCTGCTTGTGCAAAACTTGGCTCGGGATGATTTTACCAAGTAGGACACATTTCTGGAACTTATTTGAACATTTATTGAGGACATTTTTAAATTTTCTCTTTACAATATGTTGAGTATTGTTGATGCATAACTCACTTAAGGCTTAGTATGGTCCAGATAATGTATATTTATGGTTTATTTGGTTCATTATTAGCTCAAATGTGGCTGTGCGGTGGCCTGCTTGTGTACCACTGCCAAAATGCCATTCCATGCAGCATGTGGGCCACATGAGGAATGTGGGGAAGACCAGGGTTAGAATAATCAACTGTGGCCCACATTAGGGCCAGTTTTGGTTTATTTGGTTGGTTTACATGCGGCAATGCTAAGGCTTACTTGAGGCCCAAATCTGGCAAACAGGACCGGACTGCCCAAATGCCATTATTCTATGCAGTATGTGGGCCGGAGCAAGGTGTTGGATCTGGGCCAGATCTGGGTCCAGAATTAAAACAAATGTGGCCCAAATTGGGCCGGTTCTGGTTTATTTTATTTATTTTCATGGCTGATATGCGGCCTTCCTATGGCTTGCTTGTGGCCCAAATTTGGCAAACAG
>NW_015646168.1:70853-73287 GCF_001515625.1 Sinocyclocheilus rhinocerous | reverse complement strand
GGGCCAGTTCTACTTTATTTTATTTATTTATTGTCATGGCTGACATGCGGCCTTCCTATGGCTTGCTTGTGGCCCAAATTTGGCAAACAGAAGCGGACCGCCCAAGTGCCATCGTTGTTCACAGTATATGGGCCGGAGCAAGGTGTTGGATCTGGGCCAGATCTGAGCCAGAATAAAAAATCAATGTGGCCCAGATTTGGTCCAGTTCTGCTTTATTTGGTTTATTCATGGCTGACATTAGGCCTTCCTTTGGCTGGCTTATGGCCCAAATCTGGAAAACAGGAGCGGACCGCCCAAGTGCCATCATTCCACGTGGTATGTGGGCCAAATGAAAGTGTCAGGTGTGGGCCTGATCTGGGCCTCAGGAATGTTGCTATCTGGGGTGTTAATTAAAGAGATATTCAAACTGACTAGTGGTTTCTGTCTAGGGTTTCATCCCAGTTTCCAGTTTTGTGATATACTGGTGTTGTTTTCCAGTGAGAACAGATGGTACCATGGTGACTCAGCAGATCTGAATGGACATCCCCAGGGTGAATGCTGTTTGTGGGAACAGGAGATATTTTTGCTGCAATGCTGCTGGCGTGGACACCTCCACCCAAATGATCTGAAGGTCAACAACAAGATATAATGCTAAAAATATAGTTGCATTCTCAAAGTGAAGTGACCCATACTCAGAATTTGTGCTCTGCATTTAACCCATCCAAGTGCACACACACAGCAGTGAACACACACCCAGAGCAGTGGGCAGCCAGTGCCTTGCTCAAGGGTCTCACCTCAGTCGTGGTATTGAAGGTGGAGAGAGCGCTGGTTATTCACTCCCCCCACCAACAATTCCTGCCAGACCTGAGACTCAAACCCGTGACCTTCAGGTTACAAGTCCGACGGCCTACCACGCCCCTCTTGGTTGCCCCAAGTGTAAGAATAAAGCAATTTGCTTTTGCATCCGCGAGTTATATGCAGTGGCTACATTTGGTCATTTAAACAACCTATAAAAACACAGCTTAAGTGTACAAATAGTTTGGGGCTACTTAACAAAGGCCCTTGATGTGTTTTTGACAGATAGCCTGTGAAAAGATGGTTTCAGTCATACACCATGTCATTACGAGGACTATTACTTATGCAAAAGGTACCTTTTATAGAAAACCAAATATTGCAAAGTCCCTATTACAGTGTGATGACATAATTTAGTAGCATCATTTTTTTGGCAGCCATATTTTTAGTTTCGTACTATATGATGACAATGAATCTCATACCTTACCTTGGCTCATCTCAGAGGTGGCCGGTCTGAATCAAAAGCCCAGTCCTGCTCAGCTCGAGTTGCGGATGGTCCAGAGTAAAGCAGACATTCAGGATCCTGCCATAGTTTTGAACGCTGTTGTTCTGTAGTGCCTCAATCTTAAGACTCTGTACTAGACAATATGAATGTCATACACAGAGTTTACAAACACACTGTGGATACTAGATGGTACTCATTTTATGCTGTAGTGTTATAAATTCTTTTCTAACAACAACAATGATCTTAGGGTTGAAACTGTGACTTCTGGTACTTCATAGAGCATTAGTGCAGGTACTGCGTCCAAAAACTACCATGGTACCTTATGTTCACATTCCAGCCATAATTTGAATGTGAATATTTACCCATTATTAGTATTTTATGCATTGTTATGCATGTCTATCTGAGTTAAGCATTTACAATTGATTAACAATAGGAAGATGTCTTTTACATATCAGTGTTGTCTAATATTTGATTAAGTCTGTTATATGTAAACATTGTGATATATAACATATAACAAGTTACTTCTGCTATTTCATCAGAACAAGTGTACTATCCCAGACAGGCCACGTTTGGAAAAAAAAAGTCTATTAAATAATAATGAATTATCTCTACTAAGAAAGTGCCTTTAAAATACTGCTGCAGTAAACAAGAAAATAAAAACAGTATTAAGTAATAACAAAGACTAGAATACCCAAGACGTGTCACTCGTATAGTTTCGATGGGGAAAGATGCAACGCTCAATATGGCCGCTCAATCGCAGGAAGCCCCGCCTTCTGAATGAAAGAGCCAATCGCTAATTGGTAAAGTCAGCGCCTCACTGCATCTGCTGTTAGAAGTCCCGGTTGCTATAGAAGCAGTCAGCATTTTGAGACATGCGCTGCCTGAAAAATAAGCTTTTTTTTATAACGCTATTTGAGCATAAGAAACAACATTTATGGCACAGTTGTTATCAGATTTCTTTGGTGATTTCAAATATGAAATTTAATCGTAAGCTTAGTGAACAGTTTTGGAGAATTTGATGTTTCCCCAATCAAAGAGATAGGATGCTGCGTTCAAGTCCTCCTGGGACGTTCGTACTTACGAGTTGACAAGTCGTAATTACGACGTCAGGTGCGTTCAAGTCAGTTTAGTCGGCACAAGATGGCGGTGTACCTTCTT
>NW_015646168.1:70264-70471 GCF_001515625.1 Sinocyclocheilus rhinocerous | reverse complement strand
CACGCCCCCAACTCGGAAACTCGGGGCTTAAAGAAAATTTCGAGTTTCCCACTTGTAATAACGACTTTGTGGTGGCATTCATGTGCGTTCAACTCGTAAATACGATCTATCCGACATGACTTGAACGCACCGGGAGTTGCACTTGCATGCATTTACTTGCAGGCGTTTCAAAGATGGCCGCCGAGTGAAATGACTTGCCTTAAAGGG
>NW_015646168.1:65797-67384 GCF_001515625.1 Sinocyclocheilus rhinocerous | reverse complement strand
AAATGAATAGAGTGCAAGTCTAAAAGGGACAAGTTTTTTTTTTTTTTTTTTTTAAAGAATAGAATTAGAATAGAGAGTGCCAGAGTTAGAGAGTCAAATAAAGATGGAAAAGATGTGTTTTTAGTCATTTCTTGAAGATGGTTAAGGACTCAGCTGCTCGGATTGAGTTGGGCAGGTCATTCCACCAGGAGGGAACATTTAATTTAAAAGTCAGCTAAAAAAGTGATTTTGTGCCTCTTTCTGTGAATTGTCTTACACGGCTGTTGATAAGCAGTTGCTTCCTGCCTTGTGGATAAGCACATACGACTGCATTTAAAGCTGGTGGTTAGATGCCTTTGCTGGGCATATATATAACAAACCTTATCAAACTGACACAAATCTGACTAACAGTGCTGTGAATAAGTATGTACACCCCAAAATGAAATGTGTTCGTTGTCGACATACATGGACATTGATAATTTGAACAGTATTGATTGATGATGATACAACAAATAACAATGAAAATGTTACAGAAATTCAGTTGTCTTGCATTGTGTCATTGTTTTATTAGCAAGAACAACATAGTGACGAAGCACGTTCTGTAGAGTAGTTTGTCCATTTAGGGCTGCTGTAGAAACATTGCGGCACAAAATAGCAACTTCCATGTAAGGGGACCTGCGGTCAGTGTTCGAACTATACCGTGGACTTTGGGGGAGCCCACTTGTATTTTTTTAATAAGTGGGGGGGGCATTGGTTCGTGAGCTTGCGCGTGCCTCAAAAGAGGGCTTACAATGACTTACAAAGATTCATAACAGCTAAGTTACAAGTGTATGCACTACTTGCTTTATGCAAGCACTAAATAGAATAAATCACTATACAGGATTTACCCTATTATACTTTATCGACATGAATTGATAGGTGAAACAACAAACAGCCACCCACAAATAGTCTATAAACAAAGCATCAGGCTGTCTTTGAGTTCACATGAACAACGGTTAAAGTTACTCGTCGTCAGGCTACAGAAGAATACCATAATTCCTCCGTTCAATTAGGCCTAAGACATCGAGAGTCACGCAGACCTATAACAACCCAGCCACAACACATAATTGCGAATAACATGCCTTACCTTAAGACAGAATCGACCACAGAGTCCAACGTTTATATTTTTTCTACGAATCTTTGAGTTAACATGTACTAAACATGAGTGGAATTTGCACCGCAGCGCCCCCACACCTTGATGCTCATGACAAGAATAGCGTATAGTTATCTTTATTGAAGTGAATTAGGTTTAAATTTCAGCTTCATCTGTTTCACAGTTGGGCTCATGTTCTCCTCAGGCACTCTTCTGTGAAATTTGGATTAGTTGACATCATGATGGAAGTTTTGTTGGGCTCAGTACCAGTAAAACACTCCAAAACCACAACACTCCAATCATCATGGTTCACATCAATGATTCACAGTACTATTATTTTGTTTGCTCCTAACATGTTTGGAACTGTGGCCAGACAAACTGTTCTTCATGTATCGGTAGAATGTCAATCTTCAGTACTGCCTTATTCTATAGGGCCTTTCGCACCACGGGAACCTTTTCATAGTACCAGAACTAAT
>NW_015646168.1:60729-65730 GCF_001515625.1 Sinocyclocheilus rhinocerous | reverse complement strand
TTTAGTACTGTACATTTAGTTCTGGAACTAAAGCGGTGCGAAAGGCCCTAATGTAGATCAGACTTTTGCCATCCCATTCCAATGGTTGACTAGTCCACATTTACACTGACTGAAGCATCTTACCCTTTGCTTTCTAGGTGAATTTTGTGAGACAGATAGATTGCCACCAGTCTTGAATTCCTTTCTAGACTGATCTTCAATAACATTTCTTCTGTGGGCCTTGGGCAGCTCTTTTGCTCTTGGCACGATGTTATCACTTACTTGAATGCTTATGAGTAAACAGTTTACTGATGTTTATATATTGCGGTCTTCCTCGAACCATGTTCTGCTAATTTGCACCTGTTTGACTTTTTTCACAAGGCATTTTTGTTTAGGATGTAGGACCATTATAAAATGCATATTCCAGATGTTGTTTGTTAAATTATATTGGTTTTATCTATTAACAATGGTAAAATACCCGTTTACTCTGTATGTCCTGGTAATTTGTACTTTTCACAGCACTGTAAATACAAAACGTTTTTATACAGTAGCACCATTTTCAAGCTGAGGTTATATTTCTACAAGAAATAGTGATTACAAGATAACCAGCCAGAATAGTGAAACATTCTGGCTGGTTATCTTAGCAGTCTGATCTCAGTAACACTAATTTCAGCAGCTAACACATCACTCTTAGATGAGAAGTGTTTAACCCCACATTTAACTGTTACACATTAAAGCTGTTTTGTACAAAACATGTTGTTGTTATGACTACTGTAGCCTACACACTGTCCTATTTTGGTTAATCTTTGTGTGTTACTACCCTGTACCCTGGCAGTTAAGTTCCTCTTCCTGTCAACGCTCCTTAGTCAAACAGAAGGACATGTGTATCCGGCTATGGTGCTGGTGCTGCTGATACAAGACTGTCTGTGGTGTGGAATGGTGTGACTGCACTGAACTGTTTGCACCTGCATCTTTTCATGCGCTTTCAGCATTTTGAGGAGTGTATTTTCAGCATTTTAAAGAGCTGCTGCATTCTCCACAGTCAAGCACTCAGGCCAGCTAGATGAGGAGATTGCCATGCAAATTGTTTTTGCGCAAATTATTTTTTGGATGAAACATTTGGATGTTTCATTTAGTGAATTGGGTGATCAATCCAGACAGTGTTTGCCATTAAAATATAATTCTTGGTATCATTCTCATTTACTCAACTTCATGCCATCCCAGATGTATATGACTTTATTTATTTTTTCCGTGCAGGGAAAACCAGCCTTATTGCTACTTAAATCTAGCCTAATCACAGCCAAAACTAGCTCAAAAAAATTGCAGAATTTTGCGGGAAACTTGGCAACACTGCTTCTGTGGAACACAAACTGAGATTTTATTTTATTTATTTTTAAGATCTGCAAATCCATTAGGGTCGGAAATTAATGGGGGCTTGTGGCAAAAATGCCACCAAAATGAACAAAAAAGCCCCACAAATTTGCAATAAAGGCTCAACAAAATGGTCTCTGCACAATTAAACTAGGTTTATGACTGTCGCGATTAAAATAAAATGTTAAAATAATGAAACTGTTAATTCGCATAATTACATTTTTATATGCACATTTTGCATCAGATGGCTTTTTATGCGTTGTTTTTTTTGCAGCAGTGAGCATTATAACCAATCATACACCTATCTGTTGAGTTTATGAACACAATAGCCAATCAGAGGCATTTAGCTGAAAACCAAGCCAGTGTTTTGTTAAACTCCCATCATAAACAATTAAGTGCAGAAATGATAATTAAGACATTCATTTAGCAGCTTCAGTAATTATAATGGGAGATTTTGTATAACTTGCGCTAGATTAGATTAACGTCATGGACCGACACGTTTGTCAGTGTGGCAGGAATATGGCGTGACATTTCCCCAAACACAAAAATACTTTTACATATATATTCTATTAACCATCATTAATATAAGAGCAATAATCAACAATAATGACTTTGTCATAATATTGCGGACCTATCCTTTTTTTTATGTATAATTTATATACAATTTTAAACTGTTTGTTGTTTTTGGTAACAGTTTAAATTATTCTGACTGGTTTAAGTATTTGGCTAAATTTAAGTAGGCTATTTGACATTAAAAACAACACAGATACAATTGATAAAGTAATTTTAAAACTTACCCCTACGAAGACATTGATTCATAACTGCAATCATATGCATTACTGTGATCGTTTTGACCCACAGGGATGGCTTATATTTCAAAAAATCTCTGTCTGTGTTCTACAGAGGAAATGTCATATTTTTTCCTGGAACAGCATGAGGATGAGTAAATGATCTGAATTTGAACTTTCGTTTTTGGGTAGAGAGTTCCTTTCATGGTCCTCAGGCATTGATTTTTGTAGGGACTTTCCAGGCTTGAAATGTAATATGACATCACCTCAGTTTTATAAACCAAGGTACTTTCCTACCCATTTTTTTTTTTGTACACAACTGAATAACATATGGTGTCAATAAGCTGTTGGTTTGTTTGGTCATCGGCACAGATGGTGAGGAACATTCTACCTTACTGGTGAGCAGTAATGACAAATCACAATTAATCACCAGTCTGATCATCTGGATTGGAGTTCTTCACCAGCCTGTAGGAAAAGTTTAGGTAAAATTAGCCTGTATTATAATGAATAAAATTGAAACACTTGAACGTAGTATTGTAAAACAAGAACAAGACACACCTGTACTCCTTCATCATCGGAACCCTGTGCTACTGGAATCCGTTCCCTAAAATTAAGATAAAGAGGCGGAAATAGATTCACCAAGTCTGCTGTTTAGTGCTGTAATGTATGGCTCATCACCATAGATCAGGGTTGTCCAATCCCATTCCTGAAGGGCACAATGTTTTGCAGTTTCTAGTGAGTCTGAAGACCTTGGCTGTGTCTGAAATCGCCCTTTATATCCTTAAATAGGGCACTATTTGAGGGAACAGCCATTTGTAGTAGTGTCCAAAACCATAGTAGACGTTATTGAGTGCACTCATTCAATACCATAATGCACCACAATAACGATTACAGTACAGTACAGTACGAGTACAACCGATGTACACTCAACAGCTAGAGAATACCCATAATGCACTGTGAAGGTCATGCTGAATGAATTCCCATATCACGCGAGATGGCAGCATCTGCAGTTGAATCATCCATCCATCCATCCATTTTCCAAACTGCTGTTCCAATGTGGGTAGAGCGTAATGTCATACAGGTATAAATTTATTTTAGATTTTTTTATTAAATTATTTAATTAGGGTTTATACATGCTAGTTTCCATGACAGAGTTTAAGATATATCTGTTCTTTGGATTAGATTAGATTAGATTCAACTTTATTGTCATTGTGCAAAGTACAAATACAGAGCCAATGAAATGCAGTTAGCATCTAACTAGAAGTGCAAATAGCAGTATGTACACTCTTAAAAAAAATGCTGGGTTATTTTTTTAACCCAAGTGCTGGGTTCAGCCCGCTGGGTCAATTTATTGGGATGTTTTTAATATTTTTACCCAGGTGCTGGGTAGTTTTTCTGTAACTAAGTTGCTGGGTCATTTTTAACGCTGTTATTTTTTTTTACCCAACTGCTGGGTTGAGCCTGTCTCCTACGAAACAACGCAGCTGCTGAGTTACAGTCAGATCACTGGCTTTTTGTGTCCTCTACAGGAGAAAGTGGCTCTCAGCGCTGCCGATTTGGTGCACTTCTTCAGCAAAATAAAGGTTTGTATACATTTTATTTCATTTATAACGTCTATACTTTGCTGTAAATTTTATTATTTTACGCAGTGCAACATAAGGACGAGATGTCAGTCAGCTGCGACAGCAGCGGTCGGTTGTTTCGCATGATAGAAATGCCTTTTACCTTGCATAACAAATGCATTTTATTCGTTATAATAGTGACTTTAATTTAATCTAATGTTATAATATGTTCTCTAATCTCAGTACTGTTTGTTTATGGGCAGGTTTTGGAGTCAGTCACTTCATCTTTCAGCTAAGTTACAAGTGAAACGTGAGGCCGCCGCGGTCTGAAGTTCGCAGCTCCCCCACGAACAGCAGCCCTTCACCGGCTCCGATTTCGTCAACACAACAGCACGAGAATTAGCTCTATTTTGGTAAAAAGCGATTACAGAGAACGGTTGAATACACTTAAATTAAAATGCTTTTTTTATGTCTAAAATGCTTGTTAAATGAGTTTAAATGTATGTGATGTTGTAAACTATGCTGTATTCACCCAAATAAATTTAATTTGTCTGTCACGGTTGTTTTGGGGTTTTGTTTCATGTTCATGTCTTCATGTCTTTTATTTTGGAGTTTAGTCATGGTCCCTGTTTAGTCATGTGATTCCCTTGATCCTCTTGTATTTCTGCCTTATGTATGTGCCATGTTTTGATTGGTTCTTTGGTTCATGTGTCATGTTCTCAATAGGCTTGTTCGAGATGAACTACACTAGCCTGCCACCGGCTGGCAAGAGTAGCCGCTTGTAGTCGGGGTGAAAAAGCGGAGACGTCAAGTCGAACACTTTCTGCTCCCATTAGTGATGCTCTCGCAGTGTTTGCATACTCTATCACAGATGAAGTGAATTAAATGCAACATTTTTCAAATACACAGATGTTTCAGAAACGTTTTCATGAGCAACAGAAACACTTTTTATATACTGCTTAATACAGCGTCATCTGTTCATGAATAAAGTTCGACATAAACATATACTATTTAAATACCAATAAAGTGGGGGTATATATGCTTTTATCAGTGTTTTTTGATAAACGTGACTCAATATAACAGTGGACTACACATAAAAAGCTTTACTGTTATGATACAATCAGCTGGATAAGATGGCGGCATAGTTTGATTCTCCTCACCCATAATTGTTAATTTGATCGGTAATTCTCTGTTGAAACACTTTATTTTTGTTCAGTTTCTTCATAATAATTCCATTTGAAGCAGAATGGCGGAATCGAACAAAAAGTCAGCATCTAATACCTCGAAGAACGAAGCCAATC
>NW_015646168.1:58790-60639 GCF_001515625.1 Sinocyclocheilus rhinocerous | reverse complement strand
TACTGTATATATATTGAATAACTGATATTATACTTTGATTACAACGGTTATTTAATTGTTTAAGATTCTGGGTTGAATTATCTTTGCTGCCCCGTACCCATAAATGGTCACGGATCAATACGATCTGTATGTACTTTTTATTTACATTTTTTATTTTGTATCATTCTGTTTTCTTTCATTATTTGTGTTGTTGATGTATTTGTGTATATTGTATTTTGGGGAATGTTCACGGTGCTCTGCAATGTCCGATGAGGCGAGAATCACTTCACAATACCTTGGAAACCTTAATTGCAACTTCAGTGAATGTAGTAACTGGCAAAAACTGGTTACATTTAGATTGCCTGGGGCTGCTGTGAGAACTGTACACGATGATCATGGGTGAATTATCTATTCTGGTATGGAATTGCGATGGGCTGAACGTACCGCATAAATGGAGCAGTGTATTAAATTTGCTGAGTGAAGATTCGGGTCGTATCGCTAATAAATATTATCATACTATTGCTTCCTCTACCGCTAGTACAAAAACCAAAGGGGTCGCCATAGTTTGCAGACGTAATCTCAAAATTAAGGTGTTGGATTTATGGGCGGATGATGCCGGCAGAATTGTTATTGCGAAAGTGGAATTGTATGGCAAAAAGGTTGATATTATATCTATCTATGCACCAAATACATTTGATAATTGCTTTTATGATACATTAACACAAAGGATGCTAGATTTGACTGATTGTTCATTCATAGTAGGAGCAGACATGAACGCAGTATGGGACACTAATCTTGATTGGTCAAGTTCAACTGCTTCCAGGGAGCAGGAATCAGCTACTGCTGCTTTACATTTGTGGGCCAGTAGTCTGGGGCTTGTAGATATATGGCGGTCTCTCAATCCCTCAAAAGACTATACTTTTTTCTCATCCAGACATAAAACTTTTTCAAGGATAGATTTCTTGTTTTCGTCTCCTATAATTATCCAGAAAATGTATCATGCTGTGTTATTGCCTATAGCCCTCTCGGACCACAAAGGAATATGGTGCTGCGCTACCCTGGGTGGCTTATCCAAGCGAGCCCCTAGATGGCGCTTCAATACTTCCCTATTGGTGAATGATGAATATAAGTCACAATTCCTATCTCAATTAGAGGATTTTTTAAGTTTAATGTAGGTTCAGTT
Organism: Sinocyclocheilus rhinocerous; assembly: GCF_001515625.1. Lineage (NCBI taxonomy): Eukaryota > Metazoa > Chordata > Actinopteri > Cypriniformes > Cyprinidae > Sinocyclocheilus > Sinocyclocheilus rhinocerous. The sequence continues at coordinate 59,477 of NW_015646168.1, read as the reverse complement.
GAGGACCCCAGAATATTATGGGAGGCGATAAAAGGTTTTATACGGAGCAATGCTACACTGTTCTGTTCCAATTTGTGCAAAGCCAGATCTGCCAAATTGCAAGCTCTTGAAGCAGACTTTGTTAGACTGGATTCCACCTTACAGAGTAATTACTCTTCACAAATAGCAGTGGAACGTGACCTTGTTAAGAAAGAAAGAAATTATATTCTGAAGCGACGTTCAGAATTTTTAATCCATAGAACTAGACGATACTATTTCCATGGGTCCAGACCTAGTCATCTATTGGCTATGAAAATTAGGTCAAATGAGCATTTTGCTGATATTCCCTCTATCAAATCCTCAATGGGTATCATCACAACTGAACCCAAACAAATTAGCGAGACGTTTCGTGTCTTTTATTCCAATTTGTACAAATCAGAGTCTCAGCCTGAACAAGATAGATGTAATGATTTTCTTAAAAAGTTACATTTACCACGGCTGGCAGAGAATGTTTCCATTCTACTTGACAATCATATTTCTTTAGAAGAATTGAAAGAGGCAGCCCTTGCCATGCAAAGCAATAAATCACCTGCTTTAGATGGTATACTTCCTGAGTTTTATGTTATATTCTGGAATAAATTGGGTCCTTTGCTTCTAGACATGATAACAGCTTCAATTGAAAAAGGCAGCTTTTCTAGAGATGTTAAT
>NW_015646168.1:49769-56938 GCF_001515625.1 Sinocyclocheilus rhinocerous | reverse complement strand
TTAGATTGGTTGTTTGAATATTTGTATTGAAGCAGCTCGGCAAGCTGCCTTAGAAGAGGACATTGCGCAGTTAAAGCCACTAAATTCATGCTTAATTTGTTTGTTTGAATTATTCATAATGTTCTGATCTAATTTATATATAAGTTACGATTTATTTTGTTATTGGATTAAGACGACTCGCTTACGCAATTTTTGGATCAACAACTAACTTTCGAGTCCATCTTTTATAACCCCTTTTTAAAAAATTTTTTTGGCAACTGCGAGGACCAATATTATTTATATTGACTGTGTAGTTTACCCTTGGACTTTGATTAGTTTAGCCTATATGTTTTTATTGTTATGTATTCATTGCATTTGTGCGTGTTTAGGTTACCTACCAAGATGGCTATAATTCAAGTGTTACCTGTTCAGTTTTGTTAGTTCTGGCAGGCCTACAGTGGTAAGAAGTGTAATTTATCACTTAGCCTATTGTTGTACTATCTCATGTGTTTGAGAATACTTATTGTGTTTTATATATATATATATATATATATTATATATATTGAATAACTGATATTATACTTTGATTTCAACGGTTATTTAATTGTTTACGATTCTGGGTTGAATTATCTTTGCTGCCCGTACCCATAAATGGTCACGAATCAATACGATCGGTATGTACTTTTTATTTAATTTTTTTATTTTGTATCGTTCTGTTTTCTTTCATTATTTGTGTTGTTGATGTACAGTATTTGTGTATACCTGTATTGTATTTTGGGGAATGTTCACGGTGCTCTGCAATGTCCGACGAGGCGAGAATCACTTCACAATACCTTGGAAACCTTAATTGCAACTTCAGTGAATGTACTAACTGGCAAAAACTGGTTACATTTAGATTGCCTGGGGCTGCTGTGAGAACTGTACATGATGATCATGGGTGAATTATCTATCCTGGTATGGAATTGCGATGGGCTGAACATACTGCATAAACGGAACAGTGTATTAACTTTGCTCCGGCAAAAGAAAATTAATTGCGCTTTTACAAGAAACTCATTTGCTGAGTAAAGATTCTGGTCGTATCACTAATAAATATTATCATACTATTGCTTCCTCTACGGCTAGTACAAAAACCAAAGGGATAGCCATAGTTTGCAGACGTAATCTCAAAATTAAGGTTTTGGATTTATGGGCGGATGATGCCGGCAGAATTGTTATTGCGAAAGTAGAATTGTATGGCAAAAAGGTTGCTCTTATATCTATCTATGCACCAAATACATTTGATAATTGCTTTTATGATACATTAACACAAAGGATGCTAGATTTGACTGATTATTCATTCATAGTAGGAGCAGACATGAACGCAGTATGGGACACTAATCTTGATTGGTCAAGTTCAACTGCTTCCAGGGAGCAGGAATCAGCTACTGCTGCTTTACATTTGTGGGCCAGTAGTCTGGGGCTTGTAGATATATGGCGGTCTCTCAATCCCTCATCAAAAGACTGTACTTTTTTCTCATCCAGACATAAAACTTTTTCAAGGATAGATTTCTTGTTTTCGTCTCCTATAATTATCCAGAAAATGTATCATGCTGTGTTATTGCCTATAGCCCTCTCGGACCACAAAGGAATATGGTGCTGCGCTACCCTGGGTGGCTTATCCAAGCGAGCCCCTAGATGGCGCTTCAATACTTCCCTATTGGTGAATGATGAATATAAGTCACAATTCCTATCTCAATTAGAGGATTTTTTAAGTTTAATGTAGGTTCAGTTGAGGACCCCAGAATATTATGGGAGGCGATAAAAGGTTTTATACGGAGCAATGCTACACTGTTCTGTTCCAATTTGTGCAAAGCCAGATCTGCCAAATTGCAAGCTCTTGAAGCAGACTTTGTTAGACTGGATTCCACCTTACAGAGTAATTACTCTTCACAAATAGCAGTGGAACGTGACCTTGTTAAGAAAGAAAGAAATTATATTCTGAAGCGACGTTCAGAATTTTTAATCCATAGAACTAGACGATACTATTTCCATGGGTCCAGACCTAGTCATCTATTGGCTATGAAAATTAGGTCAAATGAGCATTTTGCTGATATTCCCTCTATCAAATCAGAGTCTCAGCCTGAACAAGAGAGATGTAATGATTTTCTTAAAAAGTTACATTTACCACGGCTGGCAGAGAATGTTTCCATTCTACTTGACAATCATATTTCTTTAGAAGAATTGAAAGAGGCAGCCCTTGCCATGCAAAGGAATAAATCACCTGGTTTAGATGGGATACCTCCTGAGTTTTATTTTATATTCTGGAATAAATTGGGTCCCTTGCTTCTAGACATGATAACAGCTTCAATTGAAAAAGGCAGCTTTTCTAGAGATGTTAATTCTGCCCTAATAACTCTACTTTTAAAGAAAGATAAGGATCCTACAGAATGCGCAAACTATAGGACATTAAGTCTACTAAACTCCGATTTAAAAATTTTCGCAAAGGTTCTTGCCCGGCGCATTCAGGATTACATGCCCTTGTTAGTCCATTGTGATCAGACAGGTTTTATTAAGTCTAGACTGGCAGTGGATAATATCAGGCACCTCCTACATATAATTGATGCGGCAGTGGGTGCTAAGGCTCCTTCAGCAGTGCTGTCCCTGGATGCAATGAAGGCCTTTGATAGGATGGAGTGGTCATTCTTGTGGTCTGTTCTGGAAAACATGGGTTTTGGTAAAGGTTTTATACATATGATTAAGGTCCTTTATTCTAATCCCACAGCATTAGTACTTACTGGACAATTGCTTTCCTCATCATTTTCTATCACTAGGTCTTCGCGACAAGGGTGTCCTCTAAGTCCAGCGCTTTTTGCTCTTTCCATTGAACCTCTTGCCCAGATGATTCGACAATGCACTGAGATAAGGCCTATTTCCGTTCACAATACTTTGCATCATGTAGCGTTATATGCTGATGATGTTCTGGTTTTCTTGGAAAATCCAATACAGTCTATTTATAGCCTGCTGTCTATTTGTGAAGAGTTTGGCCATTTATCTGGTTTCAAGGTTAACTGGTCTAAGTCTGCCCTCTTACCTTTAAATGAGTCGGCTAAAATGATGCAGAATCCACCTATTATTTCTGTTGTTCAGCACTTTAAGTATCTTGGGATACAAATTTTTCCCTTTTTGAACCATACTGTAACGCACAATTTTTCAGAAGTAGGCAAGGACATCAAGAGAGATCTGGACAGATGGATTAATCTGCCCAACTCTCTGCAGGCCCGAATCTCTATTGTAAAAATGAATATTTTGCCTCGATTAAATTTTTTTAGTTCTATGATATCCCTCTCCCCTCCTGTCAACTTCTGGAATAAAATCCATGGTAATATTTCACAATTCATCTGGAATAGAAAAAGACCACGTTTGAAGTTGGCTACTTTACAGAGGAAGAGGGTAGATGGCGTGATTGCTCGAATTTGGATCCAGATTTTACTTGGGAGGATGTTTGGGTAAATATAAAGGAGGCCTCTGGTAATCCTCACCACCAGCAGATTCATTTCAACTTTGTACATAGAACATATTTAACCCCTCGCAAGCTACATTTAATGAAGAGATTAACCGACCCAACCTGTACCCTATGTGTTCTGAAGGTTCCAGGTACTTTCTTGCACATGATGTGGGAGTGTCCGCCTGTTGCTCAGTTTTGGACTGAGGTAGCATCCAGATGGTCTGATCTGGTTTCAGCAACGGTACCCGTAACGGTGCCTGTTTTGTTATTGAATAAGTTAACAATGTTGGACATTAATAATCAGCATAAGCGCACAGTACTAGCTGGCCTTACAGCTGCAAAAAAAGATGATTGCATTGAGATGGAAACCTCCTAATTCACTTTCTGTTAGATGTTGGATTCTTACATTTTTGGATGTGATTTTTCTAGAACTGTCTACTGCTCGAGTTAATGGTGCGAATGAAAAGACTCTCTGTAGTTGGAACACTGTTGCTGAGTCACTGAAAGCCTTAGTTGGAACACTGTTGCTGACTGACTGAAAGCCTGGTTGAGATTATGTCTTTTTTTTACCTGATTTAATTTTGTTTACTCATTAATTTGAGCTCCTGAACTTGAGTAATTCCCCTTTATTAATATATATATTTTGTTCTCCATGTGTATATTGTATATGTATGGATGTATGTGTGTGTATATTTTATTTATATGTATCTGTATATGCGTGTGTATATGAATATATATTTATGTATATTTATATATGTATTTATATACTGCATGTATATTTACGCATATTTTCTTTTGACTGTTTTGTTGTGATTTTGAAATGTGTTGTAATATTTTGTTGTTCTTTTCCTTTTAATAAACATTTGATCGCAAAAAAAAAAATGTTTTACTGTTATAAAAAGCTTAGGAATAACAACCATTGTATACACAGTCCCCCCATGTTCAGGGGCACAAATAAATAATCATAAATAAAATATTAATTTTTAACATTTTGTTGAGAATACTTTGCAGGCAATGACTGCCTTAAGTCTGGAACTCATGGACATCACCAGAGACTGAGTTTCCTCCTTTGTGATGCTTTGCCAGGCCTTTACTGCAGCTGACTTCAGTTATTGTCTGTTTGTGGGTCTTTCTGCCTTTAGTTTTGTTTTCAGCAAGTGAAATGCATACTTAATCGGGTTGAGATCAGGAGATTGACTTGGCCATTGCAGAATAATCCACTTTTTTACCTTCAAAAACTCCAGGGTTGCTTTTGCTGTATGTTTTGAGTCATCGTCCATTTGTACCATGAAGCGCCATCCAATCAACTTTGCTCCATTTGACTGAATCTGGGCAGATAGTATATCCCAATACACTTCAGAATTCATCTAGCTGCCCGACTGTTCTCTGTCACGTCATCAATAAACACCAGTGACCCAGTGCGACTCGAAGCCATGCATGCTCATGCGTCACACTGCTCCACCATGTTTCACAGATGATGTTGTGTGCTTTGGATCATGAGCTGTTCCAAGCCATCTCTATACTTTTTTCTTCCTGTCATTCTGGTACAGGTTGATCTTAATTTCAGCCGTCCAAAGTATTCTTTTGCAGAAGTGGTCTGGCTTTTTTTTAGATGATTTTTGGCAAAGTCTAATCAGGTCTTATTTGCACCTTGTAGTGAACCCTCTGTATTTGCTCTCGTGAATTCTTGAAGTTCTTTTGCTCCGTCATGGATCGCAACATAATGCTTTTTGGCTTTAAAGCAGGGCACCCTCATGCCTGAAGTACAAGATGCTGGACTATTTGCATTGATGGTGGATGAGAGTAGGGACCTCAACAAAATGGAACAAGTGTCTGTAGTGGTGCACTACGTAAAAAATGATGAAGCTGTGGAAGAATTTCTTCATTTTACTCCAGCTGACGGGTTAGATGCTGAGTCGCTTTTTGCTACTGTCAAAGAGACTCTTAGTAAATGTAACATTGATCACACTGCCTGTATTGCTCAGTGTTATGACGCCGCTGCCATGATGTCTGATGTTCACAACGGGGTCCAGGAGAAATTCAGAGAAGAGGTCCCTCAGGCAATCTACATTCATTGCCACGCACACCGCCTCAATCTTGTTTTAGTGGACTGTGTCAGAAACGTGAAGGCAGCGGGCGATTTTTTTGTTATTGTGCAAGACATTTACAAGTTTTTCTCAGGCTCATTTGTCCATGCTCATTTCACTAAGAAGCAAAGGGAATTTGAGCCTTCACAGCAGCCCATTGAACTTAAGAAACTGTGTGATACGAGATGGTCCTGCCAGTACCACTCGCTGTGGGCACTGCAAAAAACCCTGCCAGCCATCATTGCAACCTTAAAGGACATTAAATCGCAGCCAAATTCACACAGGACGACTGATGCGCGGTCACTACTCTCACTCATTGATGCTGAATTCATCCTCCACCTTATCCTTTTTGAGGATCTGTTCCGCTCTGCAAAGTTTATGTCTGACACTCTACAGTCCCCTGATCTTTTGCTCGAGACTGCCACTGACCTCGCACACTCAGTCATCACCAGCATAAAAGAAAAGCGCACGGAGGACTCCTGGAGAGCCGTGTGGAGAAATGGAGAGGCCCTTTGCGCAAATGTTGGCGTCATCATACCACCGCCGCCCCTACAAGAGAAGAGGCAATCTCAAAAGTCTCGCCATCTACAGGACTTTATAATTGAAGCTCCAACCGAACATCATCCATCCATGTCCTCTTCGGATGAACTCCGAACATCCTCATTCTACCCTGTCATTGACCGACTCGTGAATTAAATGACCCGACGGTTTTCTGCAGAAGCATGTGCAGTTCTCATTGGAACGTCAGCCCTCAACCCCAAGCATGCCACATTCCTTCAAAAGGAGAGCCTTGTGCCCATGGTACAGCACTATGGAATCAGAGAGGAAAATCTGCTGGCTGAGTTGCACCAAATGCGCCGGCTTTTGGAATGTAATGCAGTCCCATGTTGACTGCATCATCCACAGACCTGTTTGCTCTGTAGGCAAACTGAAGAGGATCCAGCAAGGGTCTAGTGATGTCCTTCAGGTAGGCCAGGACCAGTCTCTCAAGTGACTTCATGACCACAGATGTGAGAGCGACAGGTCTGTAGTCGTTAAGTCCAGTGATTTTGGGCTTTTTGGGGACCGGAATGATGGTGGAGCGTTTGAAGCGAAATACGATAATTATCATATGTCTGGCAACACATGAAAACAGGAAATCATTAGAGCGTTAATCGGAGAAGGGACAGAAAAAAACTAAACATTAACATGTTAAACTGAACCCCATAAGCACAATCAAGCCTAGAAAAAAATCAGTCAACCACCCATTTAAGTACATATCAGTATGGTCACTGGTCAGAGTGGGATATAGTGTTTAGTGCCTGAGTTTAGAGTTCAGTAGGCTAACAGCTGAGGGAAAGAAACTGTTCCTGAGTCTGCTGGTGCAACAGTGAAGACTTCTATAATGTCTCCCAGATGGGAGAGGAGTAAAGAGTCTGTGGCTGGGGTGAGAGGAGTCTTTGATAATGCTTCTACTGGATTACTACTGGATCTACCAGTTTGCTAAGTTTCAAATGATTATTAAAGGGTTAGTTCACCCAAAAATGAAAATTAGCCCATAAATTACTCACCCTCAAGTCATCCAAGGTGTATATGACTTTCTTCTTTCAGACGAATCCAGTCGGAGTTATATTAAAAAT